>NW_015540949.1:448567-469928 GCF_001515605.1 Sinocyclocheilus anshuiensis
AGGCACCGAACCCCCAACTGCTCCCCGGGCGCCGCAGCAAAAATGGCTGCCCACTGCTCCGGGTGTGTGTTCACGGTGTGTGTGTGTGTTCACTGCTGTGTGTGCACTAAGGATGGGTTAAATGCAGAGCACTAATTCCTAGTATGGGTCACCATACTTGGCCACATGTCACGTCACTTTCACTTTCACTTTTGTACACTTTTCTACAGAATGATTATCACAGTCAATTTGTGTGGTCACATTAGTTCTTTGCCTTAACAGTCATTTTCTTTTTCTTTGTCTCTATTTAAGAGTAAAAGAACATCAAGAAGACACCTGCTGTAATCAACCTCTGAGGGTGTACAAGAATGTCAGGACTTATGTTGAACCTGGATTGTGAGCCTAGTTGAGAAGGCAAATCAGGTAAATACAGAGGAAATGCCAAGCATGAACGTTTCCTTGGAAGGAGACATTACCTGGAGCACAAGGGTTTGTTAAAAGAGAAACAAAATAAAAGGCGAAACAAAAAGAACAAGCTGAAAAATACAAACAAGTCAAGAAACACGCAGCTCAATGGAGGTGATCAATCAAAACCAGGTGCTATTTTTTCCTAAATTTACCTCTTATCTGCCTAATAAGACCAATGAGCCTTCTAGTTCTGCACAGACATTTTCAAGGAAATCCACATTTTCATTTCCATCCACTGCCTCAACATCTCAGAGGCATCCGACACACCAAGTGGCACCCCGCACTCTCGGACCTTTAAAATACGTGGCATTGGACTGTGAGATGGTGGGCACAGGACCGAAGGGGTGTCGCAATGAACTCGCCCGCTGCAGTATTGTCACCTACGAGGGTGATGTGATTTATGATAAATATATCAAACCCATCAATCCTGTGACGGATTTCCGCACTCGCTGGAGTGGAATCAGGAGGCAGGACCTACTCCATGCCATTCCCTTTGATCAGGCACAGAAAGAGGTATGAAAGAGCATCTCTACTTCAATGATCATGTTATATTGCATTTATATGTATAGAAGACACTTTTATCAAGCAAATAAGCTGTCGTTGTCACTTGAAATAAATGTTAACTGAAATAAAATATAAAAAACATACTTATTTTACTTCAGCTAGTTGTCAGAGCATCCTTTCCCATTTCCATTTAGTTCTTGATGTCATAAAATAACTAAAACTGAAATAAGAATGATTACAAATTATATAGACATATTTAAAAAAAAACTTAAAATAAATTATTAAAACTTTAATGAAAATGAAAATGGAAAATACAAAAATAGATATTTTTTAAAACATTGCACACCCATTACATTTAATGAAGGCTTTGAGGCTTGAGTTTTTTTTTTTTTTTTTCAGAGCACATAAGATCACATAATGTTATAATTTGTTTGTGGACATATTACATAATAATAATAATAATAATAATAATATGTAACATTCCTAGTGGATCAGTAAAACTATCACCATAGAAACATCAAAGTGTTAGAATCTTTGTTTTCGGATTTAAAAATATGGATTCAGTATATATTGGTAGAACAATATCTTATCAGTTATCAGCCAGTGTTATGTTTTAAAGTTTTGTCCCTGAATTTAGATGTTATTGTTTTTATATAATTTTATTGATTTATTTTTATTGAATTATTTAGACAAAAATATCATCCATTTATTCATTGTGCTCAAAATAAACCAAGTAATGACAAACCAGTAATAGTCTGATTGATTTTGTAAGTCTTCTAAGCATTATTATATTGCTCACAGATTGTGAAGATAACAGGGAAAGTGGTTGTGGGCCATGCCATCCATAATGACTTCAAGGTCTTAAAATATTTCCATCCTGCTTGCCAAACACGAGATACAGCACGGATTCCGCTGCTAAACCAGAAAGCTGGACTGCCTGTGAATGAAATGGTGTCTCTGAAGAGACTCACTAAAGCTATTCTCAAAAAGGACATACAGGTGGGTTTAACTCAGCACAAAACATTGTAACGTCTCAGCGGATGTCAGTTTCACCTGTGCCACACAGATCACATTGCTTAGAGGAGTTCAGCTGTCAGACATTGAAGACAGGGTATATCTGGAGTCAGTTCAAAGCAGCTCTTGGATCCTAGGATTGAGAGAGGACGAGTCAGACTATTTTTATAAAGAACATAAAGACGGGCTTGGCTTTTAATTTTTTTTCCACTGAAAAACTCTCTCTCTTCTTATATTTTCAGACAGGGAAGGGAGGCCACTCATCAGTAGAAGATGCCAAAGCCACCATGGAACTGTTCAAAGTAGTGGAAAGCATGTGGGAGCAAAAACTCTCAGCTCTCAGCCTTTCAGCTAAAGCCGTGGATCTAGCTCTGAATCAAAAAAAAGTAAAAGCTTTTTAAAGATAGGATTTTTACTTCCCGCCTTTTTTATCAGCTAAACATCTCAGCTATGCTTGGGTTTAAATACCACTAGGGGGCTCTTCAGTTTCTGTAAAAAAAAAAAGTATTTTAAGTTAACTATATTGGTTTTGTTGGCTGTTTAAAGCAAATAATTGGACATCATGATAAACTGTCCACATGATGTTTTGAGTTCTGTTCAGAATCTTTACAGAAAGTAAAAAAAAAAAGAAAAAGAAAAAGCTCTCACTGCTCTCCTGTCTTCCTGCTGTCTGTCTTTCTGATGTCTGACGAACAGGACGAGTCAGCATTCCTCTGCTACTCTGAATTCAACACCACCACATGAATTAAAGCTCCTCCTGTATTTAACTGTCCAAATGAACAGGGCCTCAACTGCTATCCTTGAGATTACAGTCAAAGCTATTTTCCTTCCAAACCCACTCAATCATCAGTCAGTCTGTTTTTAAGAGGTCGGTCGCACCACTTTGGTGATGTTTGGGAAGCAGCTGGATGTTCCTTGCCCACCAGTTTCCCAGCAGTTGAACAAGCTCATGATGGACTGATTTTTAGCCTTATTTGGGATTCTCTTTTGCAGAAAGGTTCAACCTAACATACTGTAGAACACAGTCTGATACTTGCATTACATACAGTAATCTCACTTTTCATAGATCATTTAGGCCCACACATTTAGAATGGCTGTAAAAATCTTTAGTGCAGTCCTAAAGGGCTCACTGGTGACTACTGTTATATTATCCATGAGGTTTGCCTCAGCCTTATTCTACAGAATGGGTGTTTTTGGCATAGTGCCAAATGTGTAATTTTTCTTGTTTACCTCTATCATACCAATGTTAAGTTTGATTGTGACACCACATTAAAAAATATTAATGTATATTAATATATTAATGTATATAATATATTTTAACATGTAATTGATATTTTAGAGTATTAAACATATATATATATATATATATATATATATATAGTGTCACATGATTCTTCAGAATCATTCTTATATGTTGATTTGCTGCTCAAGAAACATTTTTCATTCATATAATTTTGAATTTAATATTTTGAAAATATTTTTTTCTTATATTTTTGTGAAAACTGACGTCACATGATTCTTCAGAAATCATTGTAATATGCAGATTTGCTGCTCAAGATTTCTTCAAAACAGCTGCTCAAGATTTTTATGGAACCTTGATCATTTTTTAAGGATTCTTTGAATAGAAAAAAACAGCATTTAATTGAAATATAAACATTGTTTACAGTCACTTTTAATCAATTTAATTGATATATTAAATATGAAATTTCTCTTTAAATTTTCACATTTTTAATGACTTGGTAAATCTGGGAAGAAATTATGAAATTGCAATACTTTAAAGGTTTTATTATTAGTATTTGCAATGTCTGTATAAATTATCATTTTGCAACATTTATTAATCTTGGCTAATATTAATTTCTAGTACATGTACTAATGCATTAACATTTCAAGTTTTATAAATAATCATTATGTGTTATGAATTAATATGAATTTTCATTTATAAAATAAGTATTATACACAAAGAAACATTCAATATTTAATATGCATAATATATAATATCAATAAATGCTGTAAATTGTTCATTGTTATTTATGATACCTATTGCATTCACTAATGTTAGTAATTTTAAAGTGTTCCTGATGAAATTGGGGTTAATAGGATGTGCTGTAGCGAGAAGGCAGTCAGTGACTTCATACTTTCCCACTTGTGGCTTGGCTGTGGATGGTAGTAATGTCTGTAAAACGGATCAAGTTTTAAAATCCTCAATGGCTGGCAGGCAGTGGTAATCTTGTGGTACAGAAAGAGGTACCCTTGCTTATTACTAAAGGATTACCATAATGCCAGAGCCAATAAATAATGCACTGTTGTTTTATTGTCTGGTCTAAGGCATATAGTTACTTACTAAAGGATTACCATAATGTAAGATCAAATAAATAATGCACTGTAGTTTTTATGCATATAGTAATTTTCTGTAGATGTTCAGAGTGATATTACCTGATTTCTCATCTTCAGCATAGACAGCTGTGTTGATATGGTAAATTCCTCTTGTGTTGAAGAATATGTGATGTACAAAACCATATTCACCCTCCTCTCTCTCTGTGTGCAAACTATCATTTGCTTCTGTCATCCAGCCTCTCATCTATGAAAGTTTGCTACTGTTTTAACAGGAGGCCAGACTCTGGTCTGTTGTGTCCACATGCGGTTACATTCGCAGACATGACTCACAAATGGATCAGATTCAAACTTACAGATGAGAATCAGCAGTGACTCGTGCCTCAAAACCATTTCAAACTGGTTCTTTCTCTGAATAAGCAGCTGTCTCATCATTACTGAAAGATCTAGTTATTAAAGCTCACCAACAGCGAGTCACGGAAGGTATACGCACATACCCTGCTATACAGATGTGATATAGAGTTGCGCTGGTCCAGATTCATTTTCATCATAGCATTATTTAGTCATGACAGTGTTTACTATCTTAATATGCTTGCAGAAATGGATGCTTACATAACTTTTTAATACTCATTTACAATGTTGTTGTGGCCTAGCAATTGAGTGAACCAAAGCATTCAAGAGCCCTTGGACTCTTGCTCAATGCAAAGTTGATCCTTGCCTTAAATAGCAATTCTAACTCTGAACAATGGGTACATTCAGAGAGAGTGAAAGTTTCCTCAAGATGTTTATTCATGTAACAAAAAGATTACCCTAGAACAATACTATGCGAGAAACTTGTTTGTTATTTGTTATTTCTGGAACAAACCTTAAGACAACCCAAAAATGGAAGTTTTTGGACACATTTTGTTAAAGAAATAATTCACCCAAAAATGAAAGTTGCTGAAAATTTACTCACCCTTAGGCCATTATTTGTTTATTATAAACATTCAGCTTTTCACCTCACAAGATGTTAATCGAGTAACTGGAGTCGTGTGGATTACTTGTGAATTATTGTGACATTTTTATCAGTTGTTTGGATTCTCATTCTGACGGCACCCATTCCCCTGCAGATCCATTGGTGAGCAAGTGATGTAATGCTAAATTTCTCCAACTATGTTCAGATGAAGAAACAAACTCATCTACATCTTGGATGACCTCAGGGTGAGTACATTTTCAGCAAATTTTATTTTTTGGGGGAACCATTCCTTTAATTCAGAACTAAAATTATGCAATTGTGCAACACTCTTAAAAATAAAGGTTCAAAAAGGGAGTTCTCACAGCGATGTCATGCATAGAAGAACCAGTTTTAGTTCCCCAAAGAAGCTTTCAGTGAACAGTTCTTAGAAGAACCATTTTTTCTTAGTGTGAATAACATTTTAATAATCTAAAGAACCTTTTACCACTGTAAATAACCTTTTGTGGATTGAAAAGGTTCCATGGTAAAGTTTCTTTTTTGAAATTTTGATTTGATGCCAAAAGAACCTTTATTTTTAAAAGTTAATGTTGATCATGGAAATGTTCATTTTAAACAAAACTAACACCACTCAATCATGTCTCACATAATTATGTTTAGAATTAATTTATGAGATACGATTCATTTGAATCATTTTACAGTCTGTAGTACACTTTTATTGTGTGTGTGTTTTACTCATTTGTCAATTTGATCTTTGTTTTACCATAAAGACATTGCAGCTGTCTTCACCTCGACAGGGTTTAATCCTTTAATGCCTTGACAGAATCAACAAATGTCGGTCAAGATAACAGTTTCCCAATTATGATCCAGAAATGAACCAAAACGACGCATGGAGCTAAGCCAAATACATCGCTCTTTTTTTGTTCTTTTAAGCATGGCAAGCATAAAACCTGCATGATTCTCGCGAGTGCTCGTATCAAATCGATTCTCAGTCACTTGTCATTTTGAAGCAGTATTACGCGCGTTACCTATTCTGGGTTTACTTTACTCAGGGTTTACTGGGTTTACCGTTTTTTATAGGACAATAACAGGACAACGAGCAACATTTCAGGTGTGTATGATACTCTATTAATATCGTGTCCTCTCTCTCTCTCTCTCTCTCTCTCTCTCTCTCTCAGTTCATTCTAATTTAGGACATTTTAACTTTTCCTCCGTTCCTTCCCACTTTTTTCATTGTGCCAGGGACAAATAGGAAAATGAACCACCCTGTTGGTTAAAGAGAGTGGGTTGATCGCAGATCGTTCCTGCTCCTTTATTCCTCCGCTCTCTGTCATCCTCTCTCTCTTTCTTCTCCTCCTCTGGACGAGCTCACAGCATCCATCATCTCCAGCCTGCACTCTATGAGACTCTATACAATCCTTCATCTGCACGGGGGCTTTTCAAGAAGAATCCAAGAGAAATGAGGTATGTGACTTTAAATGCATTTAAATTGCCTATAATGATTCTGTAAAAGTAGTTGCAACTTAGCAAATTTATTTCATGGCTTTTGGATTTTGACTTTTTGGGCATAATTTTTAGGGTTAGTGAATTCTGCTTATGCAGAACATTTTCTGCCCTGTACATTTTTAAGTTTCAGAGCTCAATATGCATGTTGCATCAGCCCTTGTGAATTGGTACAGACTATTATGCAGAGCACTATTAAGATTATTATTATAACAACATTTAATAATTGTTCTTGGAAAAACTGTGTCTTAGTCACCAGTACATAATATTCGAATGAACTGGAGAATAAAACGTTTTTGTGAAACTAAAAAGGCTCTCCTTTGGCATCAGGCTGCAGAAATCATTTTTATTTATATTTATTTGTTTGTTTGTTTATTTATTTTGGCTGCAAATGGTTCTTTGGAGATTAAAAAGTTCTTAATCTTACATTACAGGCTTTTCAGATCAGTCTATTTGCAACTGGATTTTTAAAGCACTGGCACATTATTTTTTCTAAGCAACTGGAGCATAAAATTGTTTTTTTTTAATTTTTTTTATGAAACTAAAAAGGTTCTATTATGACATCAGGCATCAGACTGTAAAGCCCTTTTCATGTGGATCTGTTATTGCTGAGAGCATATCTATTCTTGGATCCTTGTACTGAGAATTAATTTTAGAATTTGTTTAGAATGCATTTGAAAGGTTGTCAGTGTTGGATGGTGCATAAGTGCTTTACACAGCCTGAGCCTTCAAAGAGAAGACACCTGTTCTTGACATTTCTAAATGAAAGCGTGTTCTATATGCATGAGCAGAAACTGAGACTGCATTTGAATTTGCAGCAAGCTTAGCAAACACTCAACCTGTAATCATTTATTTTTATCTCCATTACCTAAATATGCAATTAATGCACAAAAATGGCCAGTTATTTAACTCTGAAAATAATACTTTTTTATTATTACTGAGTATTGAAAAGGCTTGCTAATGTAAGAACCAAACACCAGTTCAATTCCAGGATCTATTCTTGCACTTGTGTTGGAATTGAATTGGTGAAAAAATAAAATAATATTAGTGTGCTGAGTTTAGCTCTTCTTAATATTGCACCTGAGACTAAAGGCTTTGCCGACACAAATATTAGAGGTTTTTGAGCAAGCGAGGAAAAGACACCTGCAACACACCTGCTGGATGATTTTGCTTTGTGGTACAAACTAAGCAGAAATCCAGGTGCCAAATGTAGCATGAGAGACATGATTCATGAATACCTGTTTGGTCTACATCTGCAGTTATTCCAGTGCTTATGTGAGTCAACTTAATTCTATTGAGACATTGAGTGTTAATGTCTGCAGTGTGTTTTCAGCTGTAAAATTGCAACACTTTATTGGCTGCATAGTGCCACATCAAACATTCATCTTCACAGTGGCTAAGCTTGTTTCTAAACCCATCGCTCAAATAGGTGTAGCAGAGCAGAAGTAAGTTGATGTATGAGTGTTTTTCAAGCAGTTATAAGATAAAGATCCTTCATATCATCTGACAGATTAAGTTAAACTGATATGAGGCATCCACACATCTTCTTATCCACTGCTGCTTTTCTTTAGAGATGCCTTCACTCATATTTAGTAGCTGTTGTGGAATAAAAGAAACTATTTGGTCATTTCCTCTCAGATTAATTAGGTGTCTTTTCTTTAAATCACCACTGCCAAAATACTTGCACGAACCCCTGCAGGACACATCTGACCTAATTTAACTGTACAGCAGTCATGTCCAGTCCTGATCACCTTAGTGTGAAGAGTAAAGGGTCTCTCATGATCAATTTAATACTTAATACCAAAGAATTGGCTGCATTAAATCAAAAAGTCAACAAGATCAATAGTAACAGTGAAGATAATTTATAATGTAATAATTTCTATTTCATATAAATGCAATTTTTTAAAATGTTCTATTCCTTAAATAATCCTGAAAAAAAGTATCACGATTTCCAGAAGAAGAAAAAAATTAAGCAGCACAACTATTTTCATCATTGATAATAATAAGAAATGTTTTAAGTACCAGCATATTTGTGGTACAAGGATTATGTGACAATGAAGACTTAAATTATACTGGTTCTGAAAATTCAGCATTGTCATCACAGGAATAAAATAAAAAAATAATAAAATGTTACAATACATTAAAATAGAAAACATTACTTTTAAATTGTAATAACATTTCACAATATTATTGTTTTACTGTATTGTTATCAAATAAATGCAGCCTTAGTGAGCATTCTTTTTTTATTTTTTATTTAACGACCCTAAACATTTGAACAGTAGTATGCTCCATTTATTTTTTTATTATTTCATTAAATGAATAGTTCACCCAAAAATGACAATTTTGTTATCATTTACTCACCCTCATGTTGTTCCAAACCTGTTTAAGTTTCTTTCTTATGCTGAACACAAAATAAGATATTCTGAAGAATTTTGAAGAACCAAACAGTTGTTGGTCCCAAATGACTTCCATAGAAGGGAAAATAAAATACTATAGAAGTCAATGGGGACCATCAACTGTTTGATTACCAGCATTCTTCAAAATATCTTCTTTTATGTTCAACTCATACAGGTTTGGAACGACATGAGGGTGAGTAAATTATGACAACATTTTCATTTTTGGGTGAAAGTTTTTCCTTCAAAATTTTACTCATTCATGTGACTTCAATTTGTATATTATATTATATATTATAGATTTTTGTATAGCATTTATGCATCTACGTTAATGGTTATATACAATATACAGTGTTGTCATTGATAAGGCTGTGAGGTTCAGTCCACTATTCACATCCGTTCTCTGCAGGTTCTTACAGAGCTCAGAGAATGGCTGTATGCTTGGCTAGCCAGATCTACCACAGGCTTGGCTAATAACACCTCAGACATGGGTGAATTACCCTCTCTGTCTCTCTCTGTGTGAGTTCCGGTCGGTCTGTGTTTCTGAGGACAGAGCTGGTTGCCCCTGGTGATGGACCAAGTCACAGAGAGTCATGCGAGGTTAGAAAGGGCTTGAGTTTGAAGGTGGGTGTGGCACTGAAAGAGAAGAAAGAGCAAGAGAAGAGTCCATGACCAAGCAGACAGACAACGCAGAGAAAAGTCAAGGAAAAAACATGGGGAAAATGCAAAACAGAGCAGCATTCCACAGTGAACGATGTTCGTGGGAAATCTTTTCTGCTTTCTTTTACCATCCCTTGTCTGTCTGAGAGTTTATCCATTGGAATAGCTAATCTAAAACCAAATCTTCAGCAAGAAATAGTGAGCTCCTTATACGGTCGGTAAAATCACTGCTGTGATGTAAGTGAAATAGACTGCTTCCTTCCCCATTTCCCTTCATCATTCTGTATTCCAGACAGCAGGCGTCCATGGAGATGCCTGCCTAAGCACTCTTGAGGTTGCTGGGCCCCGTCCTCCATGTTTGCCCTTACAGCAATCTGGCTTTACTTTTGGCTTATGGAAATGTGGCTGCGTCAGTTGTAAAGTATTCAAGAACAGGATACAAGATAAGCAGAGAGACCGTTCAAATACTTGCAGATACTTGCAGTTAAACAGCAAGGCAGCTTTGTTTAGTCTTCTCAGTATTATAGCTCATGATGTTTTCCATCTGAAACTCACAAAAATATTTGCTTCTATCCTTAATTTTGGAGAAGTCCAAGTGCACTTTTAGAGGAGGTACAGTGAAAGTGCAAGCACACTCCTATTCTCCATGGCAGTAGTCTTTAACACGCATTTGTATATCCAACTTCAGGTCAACCAGTTCATGCCAGTTTCCATCCATCTCTCTCTCTCTCTCTCTCTCTCTCTTTTCCTCTTAGGCGAACCGTTTCCATGTACCCATTACTCTACATTACTAAAAAATGCACCATAGTGTCAGAACGTCCTGCTCTGGTGCGTCTGAGGCTTTTGTGCCCTGAATTCAGCTTTTGCTGGGCTTTGTAGTTCCTGTCTTGTACTTACAGTAAACCACTTCTGTTAGACCTCTGGATCAGAGAGCTTAATGGGCCATAACTTTGGTGAACTTCCTTTTAAAATTGAAAACAGGAGAGAAAGGTTACATCAAGGAAGTGTACTGAATTGTTGCTTTTCTGAGAAATCACTCAAATCACAGTTTTTTTCTTAATGTACTGAAAAAACCTATGATTGTGTGGTCTCTTGTGTTCACCAAGTGTAAAAACAGTAATATTGTGAAATAACATTACAATTTAAAATGACTGATTTCTATTTAAATATATTTTATTATTATTTTATTGCCTTATTTTATCAATGTTGAAAATCAGTTTTGTGCTGCTTCATATGTTTGTGGAAACTGTGATATTCTTTTCAGGATCACTGATTAATAGAAAGTTTAAAAAACAGCATTTTTGAAATGATTTTCAGAATGATTTTCAGAAATCATTTGTAGCATTATAAATGTCTTCACTGTCACTTAAAACATATGAATTTTTTTTTTAAAGCCCACTTATCTTTTAAATGGTTACTTGTAGATGGTGCTGTATCACAGTTACCACAAAATAAATAAATAAATGCATTCATTGATAAATAAATAAATTAATTTAAATTAATCTGTAAATAAACAGTTTTCAACACTGATAATAAAATGAAATATTTCCTTAAAACTTTAAAACACCAAACTGGTGTTGGGAATGCTTTTGTTTTTTAATGTACACATTTATTTATAGATTGTAATAAATGTATTTATTTTCTTTTTAATGAGTCCATAAGGAAGGTTTGCTGTTAGGAATTTGGTGTTCTTGCAGTTCACATGTCCAGATGTCCAAACCCAGAGCAGTAGTACACAGACGAATAGTTCAGAAGACAAAAACTCTTGTTCCAGTGCACTTCCTTGTTTGTTTCGTTGATTAAAACTCACATTCCATCAGTAAATTTCCACTTCATCAGTCTGCGCTCTATTAGGTAACATTACACATCAGGAATGAGGGTCTTTCTTTAGGGATTGTAGGCTGTAATTTCACATCTGGATGTAAACAGAGAAGAGTTACAATTAGATACTTAAATGACCCCTAATTTTTGCACAGACATCATCGTAAACATCCTGTCGTTAAAATAACTTATAGTCAACGATATGTTATCATGTACAATTGATGTAATCAACTCATTACCTTCCACTTCATTTAAATGGTTCCTGGACTCCTGCATGAAAATTGCTTGTGTAGTGTTGCTGAAATTTACTCTGATTTTTTGTACGGGTTTTAAAAAGTCACAGGGATATTTCAAATTGTTAGAATCACTGGACCACTGTTATGTCTACTTGCTTTTCTGGCTCACTCTTTGAGGCATGACTATTCAGTTCATTCGGTCTTTACAAACAGTATTTCAGTGGATCTAGCAGGTGGTCTTTTATTAATTTATTTCAGCCTGTCTCACTTAGAAACCATCTAGCTGCTAAAAAACATTTCCTTTCACTAGGCTGTTTAGCTAAACACAGTCTATATTGTGCTCTGTGTGTAGTTTAAGGGCTGCCCAGAGACAGGTGCATAAAGATGACCTTAGTGGAGATGGATGTACTGGTAAAGAGATGCTCATGTTTAGAAAAGGGTAGTTAGTCTGTTCGGTGACTCGTCAGAATTCTGAGCACATACAAGAGCTCCCAAAGACTCCAAAGATCTGAATCATGCCAGCTGGATGTAGCACTGGGTTGCCAAATCCTCTGTCTGGGAAGCTCTCGAGTAACCTCTGATTCAGAAAGGCTTGTGAAAATGCAAAACCACACATAAAGCGAAGTAAAACAAATAACAATGTTATTCAACACAAATTATAAGTCTGCAAAGTCTCATCGTTTAAAGAATAAACACACCCTCCAAAGACTGTGCTGTGGGTCTGCAGTGAAAATTTGTTTACTGCGCTGTTTGAGCATTTTGTTGTTTTTTTCTAAAGAACTGCAGGCAAGCCTTTCTGTCTTTGTTCCATTCAGTCACATGCCTTTAAAACCAGGGTTTTAAACCAGAGGTCTACAAAAGGGATCTGTGGAGTAGATGACTAAATATATAAATATATACATAGAATCTTCTTTAAAAGTGTTAAATATTTGTTAATTGGTTAACCTATGTATGCCCTAAATATATTCTTATGGGACAGTTCCTATAACTCTATTGTAATTCGGTGGGGGGGCACACACACATAAATAAATAAAACTGTAAATATAACCATACAGTTTTTACATGATGTATTATGTAATGTAATAATGTCAACGTTCTAATAAATGATAGTCTTTATAAAGTATTAGCAAAAATATATACCTCTTGGTGGGGGTTCCTGGTCCTGAAAAGGCTGAGAACCCCTTTTTAAAGCATTTTTTTTTTCTTCATTTGAACAGATTAAAAATCACCAAATTTAGTGCCTTAATGCCTATTACAATAGCTGTTCAAATTTTGCACTCAAACTGTTTGATTTTAGAAGGCTCAAAAAATTCAGTGAGTGTGAATTCTCACAATCTGGCAGAGGCACAAAGAACTTTCTCTCGCTCTTTCTCATTTTCTCGCTTTCTCACACAAGGCAGTGTGTCATTTTCCCCTATGAATGTCCATGAACTTACACTGGAACAGAATGCAGTTAAATTAAATGACATAAATTAGCTAAATTGCTGTACTGGAAATAAATGTTTGCGTCTTTCATTTCAACACAAAGTTCTTATGTTGTGGTATGTCACAGTTCCATTTGACTTTTATAATGCTGTTCTTTGACTTTGTTTCTATATATTGTCTCACTCTCTCCCTCTGTTCGGTCTCAGATCAGCGATGTTCCTGCATGTACTGCTGCGTGCCATCTGCCTCTTTGTCTTGTCATCTTCTGCCGTCCTCAGTCCTGCAGCAGGTGTGTCTCACCTCTACTGTTCAACACACAAAATATAATTAACGATAAATAACAGTAAAGGTCATAGATAGATAGATAGATAGGTCATAGAAGCTCTTAGAGTCCAGTTACAGAGTATGTTGTACTTTTATTGCCCAAGTGAATGCACACGTTGGAATATAAAAAAATCCAATTCAGTTCAGTATTAAACTGTCAGTTGATTAGTATCTCAATCATTCTTGTCTTTTCCTCAGATGAGACCACATTCTTACAAGTGACCATTCCCGATAGCCCCCCAGTGTCTGCCATTTTGGGGGGCTCCTTGACTCTGCCCTGCCTGGTGAGTCTCTCCCGGACCCCGTCTTTGGGCCGACATGCTGTACTGACCCAGCCACGAGTCAAATGGAGCTTTCTTTCATCAAACAGAGAGACAGAGATCTTAGTGGCCCGTGGTGAGAGGGTAAAGGTGAGTGAGTTGTATAAAGGCAGGGCATCACTGCTGAATTATGCTGCCTCTTCAGCTGATCTCACCCTCAGACTGGATGAACTGATACACAACGATACAGGCTTCTACCGCTGTGAAGTCCAGCACGGCTTGGAGGATGCTCATGACCAGGCCCAAGTCAAAGTAAAAGGTGATTATGTAAACTACTTTGTGCAAAGATCACTGGCAAACCTAGATTGTCTTGCCATATTTAGTCAGTGTTTTGCACACACACGGACTACCATTCAAACTTTTGGAATTGGAAAGATTTCAATATTTAAATAATTCTTTACCAAGGCTGCATTTATCAGTTTATTTACAGTAAACTGAGTAATATTGAGAAATCGTATTACAATTTTTTTTTTTTTATTTCTCCAGTTGAATGTATTTTATATATTTAATGTAATTTATGCTTGCCATTTTCAGCAGCAATTACTCCAGTCGTAAGTGTCACATGATCCTTCAGAAATCATTCTGATATGCTTGCTGATTTGGTGCTCAAGAAATATTTATTATTGTTGAAAACAGTTGTGCTGCTTAATATTTGTGGAAAAAAAGCTTTTTAAAACAAACAAAAAGTACTATCTGGATGTCACGATGTGGGTTAGATGAGGCATACAGAGAAGGGGTAATCCAAAGGAGAGTCTTTAATTATCAATCCAAGAGTTTAACAGGAATAAAACGCCACAACGTAACTTTAAAGCAAGACAAGGGAACTGAGGAAAACACAGGCTTATAAACACAGGGAATGTGATAAGGCAGAACTGAAACAGGTGGAGAACTAAATCAAAACAGGTGAACAGAATAGACTAATCAGGGAACAACGGAAAACTGGGTCAAGGCAGGATGCACAGAAACGTAGGGGATACACAAAAAAAACAGAACATAAACGTGACATAAATGTGACACTGGAACAGTAGGCTACTATATATTTATATTTACAGTATAAATAAATATAAAATAAATTCAATATAAATTTTGCAAATTGAACACCATGTGATCCCATCTTTTGGACAGTCTTGTATAGTAACTTGCCACAAGTATCATAACATGACCGTTTTGTTCAAAAGTAGTGTTTTAATAAGACACATGTTTTCCAGCCTAGAAAATGGCAAATAACACTTCATAACAGTTCAAAAACTATGATATATGAGAACAGTGACATGCTGTGTGTTCTTAGGTGTCGTCTTCCATTATCGCCATACCTCAAGTCGCTATGCCTTCACTTTTGATGAGGCCAAAGACACGTGTGAAGATATTGGAGCTCAGATTGCTTCTCCAGAACAGCTGATGTCTGCGTACCGCAGCGGTTATGAGCAGTGTGACGCTGGCTGGCTTTCAGATCGCTCCGTTAGGTGAGTGAACAGACACATCAAATAACCAACTACTGAGAATGTCCTATATATACTTGCAGTAAATGTGATGCAGACCACTTTCTAGGTACTAGCAATTTGTCTATTCACACGTAAAGCAACAAAATCACAGTCTGTCAGAACATATTTGCCATTTAATATTTGGAATGGATTTCTGGATTGGGGGCGGAGCTAAATATTGTCTTGTTGCAGTGCTTAGAATAGGATATAAAAACAAAACCAGTAATTAGATTGGTTAAGCTTAGTTGGGTTTGACTAATAACAAAAATACATCTATCTTTAGGATTCATTAAAATGTTTTTATACTATCCCTATGGCTTCTTAGATACCCAATCCAGATGCCACGTGAAGGGTGTTTTGGAGACATGGATGGATTACCAGGCGTTCGAAACTATGGCATGATGGATAATGATGAACTATATGATGTGTATTGCTATGTGGAGAACATTCATGGTAAACCACTCCCATATCATTGCTAATATTATACTCTTGCAATCAATGCTAACTGTGCTCCAAACTATTGATATTGGCAAGCAGTCCATATTCAAAGAATGTACTCTGTTTACGATGACTTGTTTGTGATTGTCAGCAAAAGTTGGTTGTTCATTCATTGATGTAACTGTTTTTAGGAGAGGTTTTTCATGGGTCATCCCCACAGCGCTTCAACTTGTCAGAAGCTAAGACATACTGTGAGCAGCAGAGAGCTCAGCTAGCCACCACTGGCCAACTCTATGCCGCCTGGAATGATGGTCTGAACCACTGCAGTCCTGGTTGGCTTGCTGATGGAAGCGTTCGCTACCCCATTGTGACCCCTCGTGAACGGTGTGGGGGTTCTGAACCTGGTGTCAAGACAGTTTATCGTTTTAGCAATCAAACGGGATTCCCCCCACAGACTCGGCATGACGCTTACTGCTTCAGAGGTATTTACAGATATGTTTTAATTTGAGTTTTTCTAAAAGTTCACAAAACTGTCTTAAGATAACCAAGGTTCAAACTGGAGTCCAGGGATGCCCAAGGGGGTCTGTGATCAAATTTCAGGGGGAAAAAAAGCATTTTTGGGGCTGTATGCTAAAGATTTGATAATATTTTTCATACATTATATAAATTGATTTTTTACATGATATCACTGGAATACTTGGCATCAAAAAGTTTGAAAACTCCTGACCTATACTATCAATCCCATACAATATAGGATAGGGATAGTTAACCCAAAAATGAAAATCTGTCATTAATTACTCGCCCTCATGTTGTTCCAAACCTGTAAGACCTTCGTTCATCTTCGGAAAATAAATTAAGATATTTTGATGAAATCCAAGAGGTTTCATTCTGACCCTCCATAGACAGCAGCGGAACTGCCACGTTCAAGGCCCAGAATCGTAGTAAGAACATTGTTAAAATAGTCCATGTGACATCATGTGTGTGCATTCCTCTGCTTGTAAACAAGGCACATCCGGGTTCTACGTCAGAACGCCGACTCCTGTGTCGGCAGCACCACATGCATATGTCATGGTACTATCATGAATGGTGGCGGAGACTGACACAGAAGAGAAGAAATTGTTGAATAAAGTCTTTTTTTTTATTATTTGCACACAAAATATTCTCGTAGCTTCATAAAATTAAGGTTGAACCACTGATGTCACATTAACTATATTTACTAACGATGTCCTTACTACCTTGCTGGGCCTTGAATGTGGTAATTCCGTTGGTCTTACGGGTGTAGAACGTCATGAGGGTAGTTTAGAGTAGTTTATGACAGAATTTTCATTTTTGGGTGAACTATCCCTTTAACCTTTGATCAATGGTATCTCTAATATTCTTCCTCTGCAGCTAACAGCAACTCTCAAACAGTCTCACCTATAGATCATATGGCAACAGAGCCAGAGGACACCGAGCAGCATATTGCGACTTTAGCAGTTCCTCAAGAGGAGTATAGTGTGGATCAGATCGCTCAACAGTCAGAAAATGAAGCACAGGGGGCTGTAGAGTCCTTCTCCATTTACAGCACACAGACTACTTCAGAACCAGAGAAACACAACCACACTACAAGCCCTCAGTTAGATGAAGATAGCACCTATAGAGACTCCACCACCCCAACCAGCACAGAGAGATATCTTGAGTCCACTGAGGTCACCTGGCAAAAAGTTGAGTCTGTTCCAGAGATTTACATAGATCCAAAACACATTGATTTCACACAAAAAGGAGAACCAGATATAAAAGCTTCAGCAGTTGATGGTGTTAAAAGCAGTAATCATAGACACTACCAACCAATGCCAGATACCAACCTACAGCCGGGAGAGCCCATCAATTTCATCCCACCTGCAGAGGCTCAGCCTGAGACAACAGAGGAACCGTCCTCTCAACCGAAGGAGATAGATGGGTCCAAACACTTCCAACCCATGCCTGAAACCAACCTGGAGGATGAGGATAAAGATCATGTGACTAGTGAGATCTCCATGACCACTGAGGATACTACACTGGAATTTCACATGACACTCCAGTCAAGTCCCTCAACATACCTACCTGAAGGTGCTACAGTAGAAGAAAATGCAGGGAATATCACAGAAACTCCAGAGCCAGATGAAGACTGGGGTCTTTTTACACACACAACTCAGTCCACATCAACAAGCACATCCAGCACTGAAGGTTGGTTGGAGGGTTCCGGTGAGGATTTGACCTTGTTATTCACACAAAAGGCCGAACATCTGGTCACCTCGCATAATTCAGAGACATATGGAGCATCTACACCTGAGACTATGACAGAGAGCTTCTCATTAACACATCTGAACAGTATTAGCCCAAGTAAGTAAAAAGAAACAATATGCTTATACAGTGTATCAGCAAATAATAATTTTGTGAGCTTTTTATTAACCAAAAATGTAACAAAATGCGTGCCATTCAGAACTGAATTGAGAATGCCTTTTAAATTGTTTAATTATAAAAAGTGGTATTTAAATTAATTGGAATTCAAAGAGATATGCATTTGAAAAGTTTTAGGAAACAGCCTTGAACTTTGAAGGTTTGTAGGCCTTACAGACAGAGAGAATGATTTAAACGATGGTTGAATGGATAGACAGAGAAAAACTAATAATTGTGGGTCATACTTTATTTTAATGCCCAATTCTCGCCATTAACAAACCATTAACTATGACTTTTGCCTCAATAAACTCCTAATTTGCTGCTTTTTTAATAGTTAGTAAGGTAGTTGTCAAGTTTAGGTATGGGGTAGGATTAGGGATGTAGAATAAGGTCATGCAGAATATGTGCTTAATAAGCATTAACAAACAGCCAATATGTTAATAGTAGGCATGCTAATAAGCACTAGTTAATAGTGAGAATTGGTCCCTATACTAAAGTGTTACCAAATTATGAATAAATTGCCATAGATAAACTGTAAATCACCAACTGTTGAGAAAATTCCATATCCTGATCGTGTTTTGCCTTATAAATTACAATTAAATTGTTGTGTTTGATTTGTTCACTTGCAGCTTTTACACCCAGACATGAAGACACTTCTGCAGACCATCACAATGCTGAGGAGACCTCAACTGAGACTCTTCCTGTGTCTCTTGGTGCAGTTGATGATGGCAGTGATTATTCGACCGTGAGCATGACACCGAAGGAAACCGAATCTTCTGAAAGTTCTGGCGAACGTGAAGACATCCTGCCAGTCACACTCTTGACCACCCCAACGCCTCACCTGTTGGGCACATCAACCACACATGGACCTGTACAGGTAGAAATCAATTCTCCACAGGAAATGGAAGGTGTCCTCTCTGAAAGCACAACTCCATCTGGCCTTGGGATTGTGGAAGAAGAATTGGAGAAGGTGGAGCAGGTTGGGCTTGGAGAGGAACCTAATCAACGAATAACCACATCCACTGAGCTTAATAATTCTACTGTAACTTTCAGCATTGATGGCAGTGATGAGGATGAGGATGAGTCTTCCGGAGAAAGAGAACCTTCAGGAAACAGGTCTTCAGTTATTAAGCATCCATACTCAGATGTGGCCACCATCACTCCCTCTAATCTGACAGATATGCAAGACCTTAATGAAACAAATAGTGATAATGATGATAATCAGGCCAGCACTGTGGGATCCATGAAAAGTCTGGAGGTTACATTTCTTCCTCATGGGACCCAAAGTCCCATCTGGCAAACTGTGGCGTCTTCCACAAACCCAGGAGAGTTCAGAGCAGATGTTGAATTCAGTGGGGAAGCGGCACTTACCACAGATGACATCAAAGCCTTAGATGAATCTGACTCCACCAATGCACCCATCAATGAGAAGACAACGCAAACCCAAAAACCATCCACTACGTCAGCCATCAACGAAGATGATGATGATGACGATAATGATTATGAACTCATGACTAAAGCAAACACAGACAATACGGAAGATGAGAATGATGTCACAACCACACCTGAGTCTTCCACTCTGCCTGCCAGACCCACACAGAGAGTGCTGGTCAGGACAGGCTACATTTCAGGTAAACATATTGCAGTATATATATTGTCTCAATTTCCAGACTGCAAGTTATATTTTAAAAACTGCCTGTCTGTCTGTGCTGTAGTAGTTTTTCGATCATTTACAAGGAGGAAAATTAAGAAAAGTTTTTTTTTTTTTTTAATGTGGGCATTTAGAAAGAAAACAACTTGCCTAAAAGTATTTCAGTGCTATTTAATGATGAATAAACTATAGCTAGTTTTAAAAGTACATGGTCAAGCCCCTTAAACCACTTATTTTAGTATTATTTATATACTTTTATAGTATATACTTTAAATGACCTTTTTTCAGTTTTCATTTTAATTTATTTAATTTTTAGTTATTTTACATGTTTTTTTATATTTCTATTTAGCTTTAGGTCATTTTTATTTCAGTTTTAGTTTTAGTCATTTTAATACTTCAGCTTATTTTATTTCAAATAGCTGACAAGGCAACATTTTAAGTTCTAACTAATTTTTTTCGTGTAATATTTGTATTTATTTCAGCTTCATTTCACTTGCCAATTCAGATAACATTTTTTAATCATTTTAGTTTTGGTTAATTACAACACTGCCTTAAACATCTAGGAGTGATAGCACCATCTATTGGTTGTTTAAATTTCTTGAGCAAACCAGATGCTCTCAGAAGGGGGCGCTCTTTCCCTCCAAACACTGTCAGATACATCTCTTTAAAATACCTGGTAACTTGATAACTGACATGCTGCACCAACTGATTAGCACGTCTATCAAAGAGTACAGTGCAGACAGATAGAGACAGAAAGAATTTATCCAAAGTGTGTAACCCCCATCACAACAAATAGTTGCAGTCATGCATGAAGGAAGAGTTTTGTTTAGTGGGGCCATGATGACTAGAAACTGATAACAGTACAACTGGAAAGAAAGGGCAACGTATCCGGTGCTGCTACGGCATGTTTTATGTAGATAGAGGTTAACAGAACCAATCAGGGATCAAGATTTAGCCTGTTTTTGATCGAGTTGTGGTCCACAAATTATAAGCCATACTCTTAGTGTAAGTGTAGCTATTACTGCATAGTTGCACCACCCTGTGTTTGTTGAGTATAACCATACTTTATTTTAAACCCTTCATTTATGTGCAATATTTTTATAGTCCGCTATAAAAACATGTGAATGGCCTTTTAGATGCATGTCTTGAGAACCCTTGTAAAAATGGAGGCACCTGTGTGGACAGTGGAGCGGGTCATAGGTGTCTCTGTCTACCCACTTATGGAGGAGACTTTTGCGAGACAGGTGAGTTACCTGCATATCTCATTATACTTCTACACTATAATACCTTTTATATACTTTATATATATATATATTACCTGTTTATTCTGCGATTCTTTAATATTTTACATGAATAAAATTTATGAAAGTAAATTTAGATCTATGAATCTTAATGAAAATTTAAATTAATATATTTATATATATATATGATATGTACAGTATA
>NW_015540949.1:469938-493622 GCF_001515605.1 Sinocyclocheilus anshuiensis
TATATATATATATATGTAATATTAACATGTTAATATTATGCAAATTATATATATAATTTGAGCAACTTAACTATAATTTGTCCAATCTCTCCCCACAAAGATCTAGAGCACTGTGAACCAGGCTGGGAAAAGTTCCAAGGGTTTTGTTACAAACATTTTACGAAACGGCAGAAATGGGAGGTGGCAGAGCAGCACTGTCGCATGTGCGGAGGTCACCTGGTCTCTGTTATGTCACCTGAGGAACAGGCGTTTATCAATGGTACGTCTGAACAACTGCTTGTAGAGTTGGCCCTTTTCTGTTGATCTAATTTTGACTTCTTATCGTATGTTAAAAATTTTGATGGAACCTGATTTGAACCTGATGGAATGTGTTTAAGAAGGTGTCATAAGACAGGCTGTCAGTCTTTGCAAGTGGCTTTTATTTTTCAGAAACTCAGTAGGTGGCGGAAAAGTGAGTGACTTGATGAGTGAATTATCATTTGTTCAACCAATTCTTTTGATTCACTCAGGAACAAACCAAGTGAAGTCTTTATTCTTTATACGAGTCGTTGAATTATTTACTCAACCGATTTATCCACCTTATTTTTCAACCTGGAAGTAAGCCATTTTCTGTGAATGTGTGAGACTTAGCCGCAGTAGGGAAACAACGAGAAGAATAACAAAGTGCAGTAAACAGTAAAACTGTTTGCACTACAAACCATTGTGTTCATAATTAAGATAATACATTAAAATAATAAGGTAAGACACATCAGTTTGCCATATCAAGCAGCAAAACGAGTTATTTTGTACAGTTAAAAATAGCAGGAAGCGAATGACACCGGAAGCCAGACATGGCCGCGCCCGCTCTTACGGGAAAAATAAGGTGGATAAAAAAACACTGATTTATTCAGGAAAAAACTCCCATTATGGTACAACACCTGAATATGTGGACATAAAATGGATCTTTTAAAACAAGCACACGGCATTCTTTCACTCTCCTGTTTATCATGTCATACCTTCGTTTATCCTCCTTAAAAATGTCCATCGATCAGCTCTACAAAGTTCTTTATATAACAGAAATGTTATATAAAAAAATGGTCTCACTTAACTTTTTTAAAATGGTACTTCCAATGGTACACCAAACATTTATAACAGGTTACTTAAATTAGACTAAAAGGTTATTAATGTTTGTTTTCTTCACTCAGCTCTTTTATTTGACGTTTTTCTCTCTGTAGACCTTGTTGACACTGAATTACATTTTGTAATTCTAAGATACCGTAAAAGCACACTTGATAAAATGCAACTTCCAAACAAAGCTTGTAACCGTTTGGACCAGACACCTGTTTTTTTTTTTTTATATAAATTATGAGATAAACCTATGAACAAATGCACTCTAACATCAGCTGGTCTGAATCATTTTGTTTTACATTGTTGCCCTGTAGTGACTAATTATGTCCTCGTCAGCAGTAGTTATCCATTCTTAAACATTCAGTGTCCTGTGTTTTTCCTCATTTAGAGATGCCAACCAGACTCAACTTGAGATCAAGAACTCTTAGGCTAACAATGACACAACTTTGTCATAAACTAACAGGAATTCCTTAATAAACAAAACAGCAATATTCTTGTGCTTGTTGTTGGCTTTAAAGTACTCTGGGAAAAAAAGTTTAAAAAAAATCTGCAACCTTTGTAAACTCAATCAAGTCAGTTGAGGCATATCAACCCATCCTTTGTGTTGATGTTGGGTCAGCAAAGCTTTATGAAGCAGGGAAGATTCCTTATGCACTCCACAAATGTTTGTGATTTCTAGACCCATGTTGAGTCTTTTTATGGAAAGACAGTTGGTCATTCTGTGACTTGGTGCTCAGTTTTTCAGGTCTGTATTGTACTCTGGAGGATGGCCATTTTCAGTAGACTACTATCAAGTCTCATTTGATTCAGTGATGCATCACTAACGAAACCATATTTTAGTTTTCGATGGCCTGAAACCAGGGCGTATTTTATCACTCTAGAAACATGAAATGAATTACATTCCAAGCAATCAGAGCAATCACAATAAAAAAAGTTATCACAATAAGACATTTTTATGAATTTTCTTGCATATGTGAATATGTGTGTCTCACAATATGTGTGTATAAGTGTTATTAAGAATTAGTTTAACAAATATGTGGTTAATATTCTAACTAGCATTACTAGTAGTGCGCCTGTGATTTGTGAGGCACTTTGAAAAGAATATTTTATGGGAATTTGTCTTGTAAGTTGATTACTGTTTTCTGTAGTTTTGAAACACTGCGCATGTGTATGTATATAACTTATATATATATATATATATATCTTATACTGCAAGTGACACTTTAGGATTGTCACCAAAAAAAAAGTATGTAAATACAGATTTCATATTTTCATTGGTAATTTTATTCACTCATTTTACAATCTTACTATTTTGTTCATTGACGGTGTTAAAATAAATAAATAAACATCCAACTATAAGGCACCATGCAGCATATGGTGCTAAACAATGTAACATTTAAGATAATGTGATCTCTTTGGACAAATTTATGGAAAAATGCAGCCTTACGTTCACCTCTCTTTTTAAAAAATAAAGCTCATGGGGAATCTACATAGGCATGTTGTTACAAATACAGTGACTGAATAATTGTTAGACTTGGTTTAGGCTACATATTGTTCTTGTTGATATACAGTCAAAGCTATTGAGTTAGCATTTCAAGCTAGCAGCTATTCAAGCAGGAGTAAAGCCTTTGTGTCAATCCACTCTTGATTGGTGTTTTCCCAGAAGGACCCAACATGTTCTGCTTTAAAACAGGTTTAGTGAATTAACTGATATATAATCCAGACAGATGTGAATGCTAGCTGTAATCCAGAATGCTAACTGTATAGCTCATACATTCCCTTTCCTGCAGCTCTACACTACAGGGAGCCTCTAGTGGTGCGGATACGTTCTGCACCTCTTTAGGGACTTCACCTCTAGGCCAGTGTGCCATGTAAGTGCAGACTTCCTGTAGCAGAAATGTACCAGGCAGCAAAACATGGAGCAGTTACCTGTAGCAATAAGCCCCATAAAGCCACAAACTTTTGCTGGGATACCCAAAGCTACGAACCCCCGGTTCTGCAATCCCTCCACAGCGCTCCCTCGGGTGGATGATGGGGAATCGTACACTGCCATCCTGCAGCCAGCCTCCATCACAGTGGTCAAGCTGCTGAAACTTCCAAGATGAGTAGATCTGACCAACCTTCGCTAGACTGGCACCATCCCGTCTGCAGACACGCTCAGCCTCGGCAAAATTGAAAGGCCCCGCAATGAAGAACACAGAGCCTGGAAATGCAAAAAAGTGAAGTATTTCTAAGTGCAGCATAGAAATAATAACTGTATGTATAATAATTACGTTTAGTGAACAACTGTGATCTGCATAACAAACTGCACTGTTTTCTGGGTGGAATTCCTGTATCTCTGTTATTGACATTCAATTCTCCAGTCTCATCTCCATATTCAACAGTTTCATGTAGGCATAATGGGAGCTCAAATGTCACTCTACTCTTTGTCTTTCCTAAATACAAAAACAACAGAGCTGATTGGGTGTGTCACTTCTAGTCTATTGGGGGAACAAACAGTGACTGTGGTTCTAATGGCCTTTTGTTTTAAACAGAAACAGTTTAGTAGGGAAGATGCCTCCTAACAATCTGTATCAGTTTACCTATATACCATTGTAACAATTATTGTTTAAGGAAAGGCTCACCATGGATCTAGACACACGGAAGTTTGGGAAGACGATAATATACACTACTATTCAAAAGTTTGGGGTTTTATCTATTTATTTTTTAAAGAAGTCTCCTATGATCACCATGGCTGCATTTATTTGATCAAAAATACAATAAAAATAGTAACATTGTGAAATAATATTGCATTTTAAAATAACTATTTTCTATTTTAACATATTTTGCTGAATTTTCAGCATCGTTACTCCAGTCTTCAGTGTCACAAGATCCTTCAGAAATCATTTGGTGCTCAAAAAACATTTTTTTATTATTATCAGGTGTGCTGCTTAATATTTTAGTGGGGCTCGTGATCTTTTTTAACATTATAAATGTTTTACAGTCATGTTTGATTAATTTAATGCATCCCTGTTAACCAAAAGTATAAATTTTTCTAAAAAAAAACAAAACCTTACTAACCCTAAACTTCAGAATAGTATTTTATAAACAATTTAACATACAGAATGTGGGAAAATCTCTGTCCTAACATTACTAACAGTTTTTGTAATATGTGTGAAATATATATATATATATATATATATATATTTTTTTATTTTTTTTTATTTATTTTTTTTTTGTCATCATCTGAAACCCATTCTAATCTCCATAATAGCAGAATCCCCATTCACTGACCCTTAGTGGCTGAGGTGAAGCAGAAAGCATCGTAGTGGTCCTGTGTTTTGTGACGGGGCCCGTAACTTCGGATGCCTGATAAAAGATCCCCTCCACAAGCTGGCCGTGGTTGCAGGACTGGGTAATTGACAGTTCCATCGCTCAGCCATCCAGCATTGCACCAGTCCAACCGTTCAGTCCAGGCTGTAAATATCGATTATTCATAAGAGTATCACTGTCTGAATTAATATAGGTAAGCACCAAACACATAACAGTCTTTGGGAATTTAAATAAACTTTAGCCAATATTGCTCAAAGGTTTATGTTAAAGTAAACAATCTAGGTGTGTAAATATTATTATTACCCCTGTAAAGCTGCTTGTAAGTGGCAAGTGTTGCATCCTGTTTAGCACAAGCTTCTTTAGCATCAAAGAATGTAAATCTGTAACGACCATGGTGGCTCTGATAAGGAAATACAACACCTGAAATACATGGCCAATTATAATTAATATATTAAAATGTATATATTTAATATACGTAAAATACTGTCAGCCTGTCCTACCTTCAATCCTCAGAGTAATAACGACACTTTCATCCTCAATTCCGTTGATCATTTCACAGCGGTAGCTGCCGTCATCTTCCAGCTCCAGGTCAGTTAGACGGAGAGAAACATCCAGGTTATGTGCACGCAGGAGAGCCATACTGCTTATCCGAGCCGGGGCCCGACTGAGCCATACTGCTTATCCGCGTGTCCGTTTGTTATAAGCACTATGTTTTCCACTCCTTGACTTGGAGGTTCGATTTTGGTCCACTTTACTCTGTAGTGCGATGGTTTGAACCTCATCACACAGGGCAAAACGACTGCGTTTCCACGGCGAGCAGTGACCTCAGCATATACCAGAGGTTCCAAGAGGTATTTTAGCTCTTTGTCCTTGTCTAGAAAAAAAAGGTGTTGTTAAAGCATTGTGTAATTTAATATTATGTGTTAAAATATCTTGTAAAGGCTTTCAAATCATGTTTATACTGTATTATAATCACAAAGTCTCTCATATCAACTAAAGTTTTTAAATGATATTACCTTGTTTATGGTGGTGGTATTTTGCAGAGGTCCAAGAGAAGAAACTGGCTGAAGTCACTAACACAGCAATAAAGTTCATTGTGGATTTCACCATTTCCCTAAACAACATAATAATTTTATTTATTTATTTTATTTATTTGTTTATTTGATATTTGATTCAAACAGAAAGCTGTGAGGAAAGAAAAAAAAAAGTCTCACCTTAGTCTTCAGCCTCTTTTCCTTAATTTAAAAAGGACATCCAGAAAAAGTCCATGACAGTAATCTTCTTTCTTCTGCTCTAGTTGCAGTGGAGAAACACACCGATCAGGGTCATCTGACAAGTGTTCTCCTCTGCTCCAGATGTTAATGAGTATCACACTGACTCTCATTGTTTCTTTCAGCGACTCTCTGACAGACAGACCAGGAACGCTTGAAACCAGGAAACCTCAGATGATGGAGGCAACTTCACATTTTTGCGGTAGTCATAAAAGGTGCTGAGGTTAAAAATGTCATTTTCAAGCCCACACAGTATGTTTTTGTTGAGAAAGCAGAAGAATTAAGATGCTCATTAGGTGATTAAGCATGTTGTCTGCCAGAAACCGGACAACGGATGTGCAGCAGCCGCCACTTTTTTGTACACTCAAGTGACACTTAAAAATGTTGAAAAATACAAAATATAAAACAAATGGTATCTACAAATCATTTTTTCTATCATTCCGTGTCATAGCAGAAAAAGTCACAGGTCTTCATTTCATCAACTATGAACATGATCCACTAATCTATGATAATGAGAAAGTGTCCAAATACTTTTTTTTGTCTCAATTTTGAACAAATAATTTTTTGTTAAATATTTTGTTGAAAAGTGTGTTTACAATATATAATACATTAGTTTTATATTTTATTTTTATATTCGTTTTTAATATTATGTGCATTTTATATTATTCATGTAATATACAGTATTTTATTTTACACAGAAATTTGATTTGTTTTTTACATTTTTTTATTTAATAGTTTTAATAAATTAAGAACAAAGAAAGTGACTTACCAGTCTTATTTCGGTATCACTGAGATACTGTTATAGGTTTTATTAATCATTTTTATGTTTTCATTTTAATTAAAGTTTTTGTCATTTTGTTGTGTGTTTTTGACAGTTTTTTGTCTATAGTTTTCATTCATTTTATTTTAGTGTCCCTATTTTAGTAAATAAATGTAAACTAAATGAAAATGAGAAATGTTTTTTTTTGTTTCCAAATAAATAAATAATGATAGAATAAGTTTAAGTTTTTGCATATTTTATTTGAGTTAACATTTATTTTATTTCAAGTAACAAATGTTTATTATTTTAGTTTTAGTTAACCATAACAACCCTGTTTCCTACTAGACACTGCATGGTTATTTTAAGAGGTCATATATTTGCATATATACTGAAATCTGACTAGACTGCTCAGATTGTGCTGTCATAATTGTTTGCATGACCAGTCAGTTTTAGCCATAGCTGACCAGGCCAGAACAGAAAGAGGAAGTGGAATGGGCCATAGTTTGTGCTCTCTTTCTCTCCGTCTCTCTCTAACCTGCGAGCACAATGACAGCTTTGTCACTAAACTCCCCAGCACTGACCCACAGGCAGCAGTGAGCATGAAAACACGAAAAGGAAGCAAGCAGTTGGAGGAGAAGCGGTATAATGGGATTCAAGCATTGCCAGTGTACTTTGCATCGTGCTGCTCCATCAGTGGCTCCTTTTGTCATCTTCCACTGTTTGTGCTTGAAAAGGCATGTCTAGATGACCTTTGTCTCGCTCCGTCTATATCCATCTCCTTCACTCACTCCCATAGTCTTATACATTAGTTCTAAACTTCAAATCCTCTTAAATGATTTTTATTTATTAATTTAAGAAAGATTTAGGGAATGCAGCATGCATAGTTGATCAGTGATGGCCCTCTCTCACCCCTAAACTGCACGTGCACATACACACATACCCAGGCTCAGTCTTTAACCTCATGTTAACCCAGCCCCTGGGAAAGTGGGGTTTGAGTCAAGGTTGTGTAGGTCTAATGAAGCATGCGCTCTCAGTTACAAGACAGTGGTTGACAGATGATAGACTCGCCCCAGAGGATAACCGTTTGCCTAACTCTGATGTCAAGCCCAGGCTTGCTATTTTCTTGTGACTCAGCCCCCCCACTTCCACCTTCATATTTCATTTTGCTTTGGGTCCTATATATCTTTTGAACCATCTAACAAGTTCTAGCAGTATTATATTGCTGTGTGTTCATGGAAATCTGATTTTTTGTTTTTTTAAAGGTTTACTTTTGGCGTTTTATGGCTTTTATTTAGACAGGACAGTAGGTCGACAGGAAGCAAAGTGGGTGAGAGAGAGGGGGGTGGGATCGTGAAAGGTCCATGAGCCGGGACTCTAACTCGGGACGCCTGAAGCACAAAGGCGCTACATGTCGGCGCGCTGCCCATGAAGCCATCGGCGCCAACAGAAATCTGATTATTTGAAAGAATAGTTCCCATATACACTATACAGTTTTTAGGTATGGGGTAGAATATGGTCATGCAGAATATGGGCTTTATTAGCACTAATAAACAGCCAATATGTTAATAATAGGCATGCTAATAAGCAACTAGTTAATAGTGAGAATTGGTCCCTATACTAAAGTGTTACCAAAAAAATCTATTCCAAATAAACAGTATTCTTTTGATGTTTTGAAGTCCATCAAAGAATCCTGAAAAAAAAAGATATATCACATTTTCCACAAAAAAAGGATAATTAAATAAAAATATTACTTACACTATGTATTTTTGATAAAATAAATGTAGTCTTAGTGAAAATAAGAGGCTTCTTTTAAAAACATTAAAACATTTTACCAACCCAAACGTTTAAATGGTAGTGTAGCTATAGACTACTTTTATGGTGTTTTTTGTGTGTTCCACGGAGGTTTCATGCCATTATCAACACCATACTTGATCAGATATGTGTATGTCATAACCAAACACGTTACTTCTCTCTCTATGTATAGACAGAAGCAGGTTAGTCAGGCTTTTTAAGTGAACATGAAGTGTGACAATGTGTACAGTGCAAACTAGGTTCAGTCTAGTTGGAGTCAGACTAAAGTCAAACATTACAGATTTAATAATGTGATAGAAAAGCTCAGGTGTCCAGTGTGACCTACTGTCATTTGTCATTTGATGTCATTTGTATTCAGGAGCTAAATGCTGAGTTTTAAGAGCTAAGTGGAGTTATAATATTATTGTATACATTTATTCTCTTTCATACTACAAAAAATGCCACATTACAGTATCATTTGGTGTCAAAAAGCAATGTCAAATTCAGAGACATCTGCAAGAAAACTGGTTTTCTATCATGTATTTTAGTTGTTTGTATGCATTTTCCCATTATATTAATTATTAAACCTTTATTTTACTGTATTTACTCACTGAATTCTTTTTTGTATTGTCTTCAGTTATGAGAATGAAAGAATTTTATTTTCATTGAATTTTGTTCCCTCTTATCATGCGTATTTCTGTGTGTTTTGTGCACATGTGGTTGTGTAAACCACTTGAATGGTTGAAACCCAATTGTGGAGCACTTTCTTTGAGTTACAGCAGTTGACAACTCCTGACAGGAACATCTCTGGGCAGTTTTACACCCCTTTTATCAGCAGGAATTCTATTCTTTGCTATAGCGTCCCTGACGGGCTGACTGATAAGACTGGCTATCTTCACACATTCCTCTATGAATAACCATTTCATTCTCTTTACGGTCATATGTTCATTGTATGCCACTAGTTTGAGATTCTTATAGCAGATTGCCACTGACTTCAGATCAGATAAAGTTCTGGAGAGGTCATTCCCCTCTCCAGTGTCATTCACTCACATGCAAAGTCTACAGTGTAAGAACACACATGTTCTTACATATATTAAAACACACCTGTTTTACCAGCACAAAATGTATAAAAAATATATAGCTCTGAACACACTGGACTAATTAGTTTTTTCTGCATGTGCATTTACATATGCAAGCGCATGATATGAATCATCAAAATAAATCTACAAGAAATAATAAAATATAATGAAGTCAAAAAATAAAAAAATTATAATGAAATGAAAACATGATATTTAATAAATATTAATAAAAAATTAATTATCTGCTGTTGAAGTGTTTAAGAATCCGCTCAACAGCACTCAAAATGCTAGCGGGAAATGCTGGTATCGTCACATTTTTTTACATTTTAGTTGGCGTACCGACTGATAACGGTACTTTTGACAACACTATATATATATATATATATATATATATATATATGTGTGTGCATTGGTATTGCATATACATATTACATATGATATATATATGTTACAATTTAAAATAATCTTAATACTTTATACTACGAATGCTGTATATATGCATGCAACCAATTCCAAGAAAAAAATGAGCAGGGTCATGAACTGCCTTTGTTTTTTATTTTGTACTCTGAGGTCCACTTATAATGTTATCAAGATTTCTACATCAGAAAATATAATTTAGAAGTAATAGGCTATTTTCTATCCTGTTATTTTAACCCCCCTCATCAGAACGCTCTGTTTGAATAGGAGTGGCAGATTGTAGACTCAGAAGTAAATGCCCACTGCTATGATTGGCTAACAGTTGTGTATGTTTGACAGTATCCATCTTCCTACATGGATACTGCTGTGATTTAGGTTAAAAATGCATAAATACTCAGTACATATCAAACGATCTGTAATAACAGACAAAGCAATAGTAATCACGTAATGAAAACAGTTACTCTTGTGTGGTGCGACATCGTTTCCATTATAGTCAGCACAGCATGGTCTTTTAGTTAAAATTTTTCTAAACGTTTTGCGTCGAACTGTGCCTTGTTTGTAAACAAACCCATGAACAAAAGTGAAAAAAGAACCAAGTTCTTACTGACATGGTCTGGCACTTCATTAAAAATAAAGTTAATCAAATAAAGCTTATCGTTTGGTTTCTGCGTAGACCTGCGTTTGTCGCTCTTGTCATTTACCTACTATGTGTGTGAATCGGTGGGCGGGGCTAAACAGGCAGTGATGTAGAAGCAGGCGTTGATGATGTTCTTCTGTGGAGGCGGTGCTAAGCCACACTATTATGCCATAAATTGGCACATTCCAAAACTTGTCATTTTGGCAGATTGTCTTCAGTATATGCTGTTTTTAGACTAATGAGAACATTTTGAGTTCTGAAACTCACCTACATATCAAAACATCAAGGGTATTTTGATTTCTCCGTTCATGAGCCCTTTAATCTAACAATCTATGTAAATGATCTTTCAGTATCTGTTTAGAAATTGGTTGATGGTTTTGTGCATTTTTGGTAACACTTTAAATAAGGTTTCATTTGTCAGCATTAGTTAATTAGTTATGAATAATACTTATGCAGCATTTATTAATCTTAATTAATGCTAAGTTCACCATTACTATATTATTTTATTCATGCTGTGTTTTGAGGTTTCTCTACAGCACCTGCAGTGCTTTGACTCACATGTAAAACTAACGAATCAGCCAAACAAATGAAAATAAGTAGAAGCATAATTTCATAAATTTCAATATATGATTACAGTGTTGCAATTATCATTATGCTGTAAATAATTTTTTATCCCCTCTATCCCAGGAATCAAACCTCTGTCTTTAAAATTGCTGATGGTTGACATTTTTGCAGAGAGATTTTGGGCACATGTTTCCATGTGACAGTCACACATCTATAGATATCTCTTTCTGTCTGGCTCACACATGAATGGAATCTCACTCACACACATCACAACGCTCATCTATACTGTATCTCCCTGAAGCAATCCTCATTCAGACGGCCTGCAGAATGCACATGACCAGGTCACGACTGAGCAACTGTGTGAAAAAAGAGAACAGAGGTTAAAAAGTACTGTGTTATAGAGAAACGCTACTGATTTTATATTACCTGTATTTAATGCACAATAAGCACTCTCTCTTTTTCTCCCTTTCTGCTATATTCAGTGTCTGTTGATTCCTATATTTGAAGCTATGTGTCTGTTATGTAACGGCAGGTCTTGTCATGTTCTTATCTTGTGGGATCTTGGCTGGCATCTCCTGAAGCTGCTTCTGTTACCTATATGATCCTCAGCCCCCACCCCATGTTTTGATTGTGTTATCTCGCAAAGATGAAGTGGAAAGATTAAGTGACAGAAACTCACACTTCACAGCAATCTATTGCATGCATGGCATGCTTGTGGCGGCTTTTGGCAATAACTTGTTTGAAGGGTGGGGAGGGGGTCTTGTGCAACGTTTGATTGTGCATTTTAAATTGATATTTATGTAAAGTAGAAATCTTACATTTGGTTACACTGTACAAAACTAAAAAAAAAAATAATAATAATTTACTGAAATAAATTTGTGAGTCAAATGATGGTACCCTTCAGTAAAGAGGTGTGTTAAGATTTAAAGAACTCTTCACTGTTGTTTGGAATGACTGAGATGTTCAGTATCTTTCCTGGACACACAGCTGATCACAGCTTTTCAGTTGCAACGTCAGACCTTTTTCACACTGTGATGATGCTTTCCACAGTTATGTAAATCTACATTTACATTTACATTTAGTCATTTAGCAGACGCTTTTATCCAAAGCGACTTACAAATGAAAATAAATAATAAATAAATCTAGCATTGAATCCTATTTTTGATACAGATGTACATTTTTGTAGTAAAATAATGTAGGCCTACATTTATAACACTAGGCTACTTGTGTTTTTTTTAACCTTACAGAAAGCTGGTTATTTGTTTATTAATTCATTCTTTCATTCATTCCATATTTTGGAAAGTCAAAGCTTCCGCTTCTGTGAACCCCTTAAATGTGAAAAGGGTCCATTGAAATGCACAATTCCCATTAAGACATGATTGATGATTGATTTTTTTCCGCCAGTTAAAATGTCACGCTATTAGGTGTCCCGCTGCATGTAAAATAAACGCATATTTTATTAGGTCATCACACACTTTATGTAACACCTTTTTTTTTTTTGGAAAACAAAATTAGCCTAATCATTGAACCTTTAGCACCACTAAGCAAAAAGTGGTCATCAGAGAAAAATAAAAAATAAATACATTTAAAAATATTTATACCGGAAAAACGTCTTATTCTAATTTTTTTATTACAAAAATTGGGTGTACTCATATTTTTTTATTAAAAAAAATAAGGGATTAAAAAAAAGTAATATTGATTTCACTCATATTTATATTTCTGAGTAGCTTTTCGCGGGTGTCAGTGGCGCGCCCCTCCCCCACCGACACGCAGGTACTGGCGCGAGCCCATTTTGAAGAAAGCTAACGTCTCCTTCCTGTCCAGTCAGGTATGTAATGTGTAAAACCACTGTTATATAATCATACCATATTGTAATCGTGTAGGAATTGTACATAAAACGTGTATTGCAAAGATGGTTTAGCCGTCTGTTTTAGAAACGCCGAGTTTTAAAGTTGAAAATCTTCCTCACTAATCTATTAACCCATCCTAATTAGTAAGGGTATATTACTGAATGTAACCAGGATGGAGTGTACTCCTTTTATATATTTATTTGAGGTATATTTTGTATTTCAGATTTATATGGTTAGCATCTTGAGGTTTGTTAAGAATTGTTGCATATTGATTAATGTCTAATTACTGTAAGTTAGGACTAACCGTTGTGGAGGTTGGGACAGATAAATTAACATTAGTGGTTTTGCGAGGGAACTTTCAGACGAATTCAAATCTCAGGAGGGGGTTTCGTAACGTGATTAATGACTTTTTCAGCTGCCTTGATAACACAATTATAATCCCCATTCATTTTCTAACGTTACATAAGTATTAAAAAAAATTCTAATACAGACTGAAAAACCATGAGCGCAAACAATTAGGCCAGAGATGAAACATTGCAAACTATATTTGAATCAAAAAATATATGAAAATCGTAAAAAAAAAGAGACAAAGGTGAGAAAATGAATGGGATTTTTACTTACAAAACCCTTCTTTATTGCTTCTGTTGTAGATTTTCTACTGAAATCAGTTCAGAAAAAAAATCTGGGGACACATTTCTATACTAAGGGCTATTCGTTTAATCATTTATATATGTGTAATAAAGCAGCAGAAAACAGTACTGCTTTGTGTGTTTCTAATAAATGGAATTTTATCATGTTTATGGCGTGGACGCTAATACAGTTATTGTTCTTACTGTGAACCGTTACAGTGAAGTCTGATACTCTAATGTCCACTTAATATAGGCCTATGCAGTGAAAAATTTAATTGTGAAAGTAATTATGCAGACCCATCCTTCCTGACCAATTAGAGATAACTTCCACATTGCTGAACTCTCAGCTTGTTTTCGGTTATATAAATATTTTTATGGTTGACCAGAAGCACAGTTTGAATGTTAATTGTTTGATTGTTAGATGTCTGGTATAGTTACCAACATGAGGAACAGGACACCTGTCTGTCGAAATTTGATTTTCATACTGGTACATAATCATTTACATCATCATTTTATTGTGTGAATAGAGATGTAAAAGACACAAATATATTTATATGTGTAACTTGACCTCATATATATGGTGCCTGTGACAGAATCACATGCCCAAGACCTCCATAGCATAAAAAGAGTGTGCAAACATTTTATCAGTTGAAGACTGATTTAAAAGAGACAAGGTGAAATGACTTGTCATGCTCTGGTAACAGTCCTGTCCTTAACCTCGGGCTGCTCTCTGGCTCTTGTTTACTGTCAATATAACACATTTGTTGATGTTTCTAAACACTTTTACGAGGTCACTCACTCCAAGTTAATACATAATCTAATGGGTTCAGATATGACTTCTGTAATTTTTCTAAAGATATAATATAGATCTTCCTATGAATAGCTGTTAAAATTATCGATCTTGCTGTGATGCAACACAGTCATTTTTGTTTGCTTCCTTAATGATTACTGCAGCTCTTCATCATTGCATAAACAATGTTATTTTGTCCCTTTGTCGGAAAGAGAACACTTGGCATTCCTTCATGCCAGTTAGACTATATAAAGTATACATTCAGCATCTGAATGGTATTTAGCGGTTCACTGGTTATAGTTTAAGTTAACTGTTTTGCCTCGTATGATATCAGATGATGAATGGATGTGTGTACCAGGGCCTGTAGCTGCATGCAAAGGAATCCCAAAGTACGGGATCTCAAGATCTTTCAAAAGACCCCACTGGGCAGTAGCTTTGTAGATGATGAAGAGAATCTCTTGGAAGTTGCGTTATCTTGTACAGATTTAGCTACAGGCCTTTACCACCAAGTTCACCTCTTTGAGCACCTAAGAATTGTTCAGTTTTGTCATTTGCACTCAAAGCAGTGACATTTGACTTTAGTGGGAGTGCAGGTTTGACTTGATTTTTCCTGCACCATGAATTTCCCTCTGGTGTACAATGTGCTGGTTCACACGGAGAATGTCTGTCTTGTTAAAACGTCTGTTCATGAGAGCTTCACTGCTCCTTTCAATGTTATTTTTTTCTCACTCTCCTTTCAAAAGCACTTCAGACAGGAGAGTGTGTACTTATCATATTAGCCTATTATTTCCTACAAACATATATGTTTCCTTTTCATACTTACACATCCAAATCACTTTTTCTGAGCTTGAAACATTGGAGCCTGAAAGACAAAAGTGAGATTTGAGAAAGGACTTGTACACACAGATGTTTGTGAACCCAGTGCTCTTCAGCTACTCATAGATGAAAGCAGAGGTGAAAGAGATCCAAAGGTCAAGCACTGTTGACCCGGAAGAATCAAAGTGACACTTGATGGGTTTAGCTTTCGGGTCAGTCCAGAAAGCTGTGCCTAAATAGTTCTTAGTTATTTTCCGCAAGGCTGTTTAACATTTTGTCAGCTTGTTTAAGGCCACATGAAATCAAAATTGACCCTATTTTCTTTATCAGCACTAGGGATGTAACGATTCACTCAACTCACGATTCGATTTGATTCACGGTTTTGATTTCACGATTCGATTCACGATTATTATACTTTTTTTTAACAAAATTAGATTTAAGACAAATTATAAATTAAATGTGTCCTTTTATTATTGCTTGGACAAAATGCTGCACATTTCTTTGTGAAATGGAAATATAATACTATAATAATATACTAATATAGCACTTGCATATTACTGCTCTTTTGTTGGTTTTGATTGCTTCTATTGTCCTCATTTGTAAATCGCTTTGGATAAAAGCGTCTGCTAAATTACAAAATTTAAATATCATGTAAATGTAAATAACAAAACTAAATTGAAATTTTAAAACAAGCCCCAAATCAAATAAATAAGTAAAACAAATAAAATAAATATCTTCATATAAACAAAATAAGGCTTTGTCTGTGCTCTTTCCTTTTAAAATTAGAGGCAACCACTGCATTTTAATCTTGATCCAAACAAAGATGCTGCATACATGCAACATGAGCAGTTTTTAAACTAAATTAGATTGTATAGTTTCGAAATTTGAAGCAAAAACAGAATGGTTTGACTTCAGTTTTGTGAAACTATAAATAAAAATATCTGCATGAAACCACAGAGCTGAATGAGATGCAGATTTACTCTCTCCAGCAGGTGGCGCTTAAACCGTTTCCTGGTTTCCGCTGTAAACAAAGCAGCGCTGATATGCATTATAATATAATAACAACTTTAATATGCATTATACAGAGGCAAGATGAAAAGAAAAAATACCATCTAAACTTTTCTAAAGACAGTAAGTTCCCCTCAGACGTACATTCATATAAACTCCTACACCAACCGGCTCGCGGTTAATCGTTACATCCCTAATCAGCACACATTACTAGAATCTGTTTATCTGTGCAAAATGTTTGGCTTTGTAACTCATTCACACAGAAAGTAACACTTAAAAGTTTCTTGTTTGTTTTGTTTTGTTTCCAAAGCGTGTAGAATTACATCTCATCCTCTTATCATACTTCAGCCACAAGAGTGCAAGGAGGGATTAAACACTCTTTTTTGTATGTTTTCCTTTAAGTTGCCCTTGTCAGCCAGAGAGCCGGATTAGTAGCTTTCCTTCGAAGGCCTTTATCAACGGTGTTGTATAAACATTACAGTGTAAATGATTCCTGTGAATTTAGAAACAGTTTAAACCAGCCAGTGGGATGTTTGCTGCATTCGACAAGGTCACTGATTTGATACATTTTCTTGTGTTACTCCTGCCTACACGTGTATTTTTACTAATATTTTGCACTATTAAATATATATAGACCCTACCATTCAAAAGTTTGGGGTCAGTAAAACTATTGTTTATACTTTTATTAAGGAAGGATGTTTTAAATTGTGACAGAAATGTGTAACAGTAAAGTCTTTTACATTGTTACAGAAAGTTAACATAAATGCTGTTCTTTTGAACTTTCTATTAAATTTGTATTCTTTTTTTTTCGCAGAATCCCCCAAAATATTAAGCAGAACAACTTTTCAACATTGAGAACAATAAGACATGTTCCCTGAGCACTAAGTCAGAATATTAGAATAATTTCTTAAGGATCATGTGATTCATAACAGGAATAAATTACATTTTAAAATATATTCAAATTGAAAAAAAAATTTGTAATAATATTTCACAATATTACTGTTTGTACATTATTTTGGACATTATATATTATATACACTATTATACATTATTTACAAATTCTTACTAATCCAAACTTTCAAGTGTGAGTAGATAGATATGACAGTGGAATTGTAAAGCTGTTTTTCATTGTATATATGAGGCAAACAGTTCAGGTCATTGTGTCACTTGCAGTTTCAAATCCAATCTCTAGCGGAAATGTCACCTGTCATAAAGACAGATACTATTCATCAGTCAGTACCAGGGCTCTACACTTACTTCTCTTTTTAGGAGCGCTTGTGCTCCTAATTAAAAAAATTTAGGAGCATGGTCCAAAATTTAGGAGCACCTTCTAATCAATAATCAAAAAAATTCTGATAAAAAATTAACCTTCCCATTACGAGGTGATATTTGACTCAAAGTGGTTTACAGGGAATTTTGTTTTTACCTTTGTAATGGCATTTATCTAACTTTATTAAAAGCATGTCATCTTTTATGTCAAATTAAAAAATATATATTTATAAGCTTTTTAATATTTCTAATTAAAACAACAGAATAAAAACAAGTAGAATAAGAATAAGTTACCAATCAAATTAAATCAGTATTTAAGAAATAAATTTGTACTAGAGAGATGGCATAGAACACACAAGTGGCTTGTATGTGTATTTTCAGATGTTTAATGAGGCTCAGAGGTCGCATGAGTGCAATTAAATTCATGTTGAGGTTAATGTTTTAAATAAAATTTTGAATATAGAAATATTAAATGATTTAAATAACAGAAAAGATACTTTAAAAATTTCGTTCGAACGGCTGATTCATTCAGGAACGAAGTATGTGACTTGTCTTTTTGAATGGGTAATTGAATCATTGACTCACTAGATTCATTTAAAAACGCTGTTCATTCATAAACGAAACACTGTGTTTGAATGGAACAGCGGCTCAGCTGTTCTTTGTTTTAAACTATTTTCGTTGATGAAATAGAGCAAATTAAGGCAATAGTGTTGTAGTCAGACAATATAAGTCACTTAATATTAACTTCTTGTTCAATGAACTGTTGTATTAAATCAATATCACATTTGCAAACTCCCTTAATAATCATTAAAAGCTGTCACTCATCTTAGTTCATCGCGATCTCACAAAACTCCATTATAATCAACGAAGCTCCTTACACTGCACAATGAATCTCTTATTTACACTTTGTCTACACTTTGTTTGTTATAATGAGAGGATACGTCTGTGATGATACATTACTCAATGCTGCAAACCTTTGAAGCTCCCTCATCGCAAACATAAATGCTGATCGGGTCAGTCGCACAGGTGCTCCTAAATATTTTTTCATAGTCGCACGCAGTAGTTTCCAGTCGCAAATGCGTCTGAAATGGTCGCACTGTAGAGCCCTGAGTACCAGTACTGAATGTTTTGAGTTCATGTCCTTGTCAATTCAAAATGTATGTATCTGTTGTGGAATGTGTTTGAAAGTGAATCCTGGGGGACAGAAGTTGTGGGAAAAAATTTGTGTTTGTAATAATTAAGTTTAACTGCTTTAAATGTGGATAAAACATATGCCATCATGTTCAAATATGACTAAGACACATCTATCACCTTTAGATTTCTATGTACATCCCACATTGGCAATATTAATGGAACAGTGATCATTATCGGCCTCAATATACTGGACTCATTTAATACGTCTAATTACCCATATCTAGAGAAAAATCTAGAAATCACTTCTTCAACTTTCCATCCAAATCTTTGACCATCTCTTTGACCTTCCTGTTAAAAATTGCTCTTTTGTAATAGAATTGTTCACATTTTACTTGAATATTCTCATTGGCCAAAAATGTACTCCTCGTGCACCACATGAGCAAAAAGGTGAGGGAGGAGCCCAGAACTGCTGCAAATCAGCAGACTTGAGAGAGCAGGTGGGCGTTACTAAGATCACAAGTGGCAAAACTAACAATAAAAAGACTTGTGTCAGCTAATGTTCTCTTGCACTCTGCCTCCAGACCCATCAGAGCCTGTGCCCTGCTCCAGAAAGAGGAAAGGGGATAGAGAGAAAGCAAAGGATACTTGTAAAGGGGAAGCACCATGGCTGAGTCTACTAACATGAGGCTACGGCTGCCGCTGTTATGCATCATCTTGGAAGTCATCCTCATCATCCTCTTTGGAACGCTGGTGGAATATAACGATGACACTCATGCCAAGCTGTGGAATGAAAACAGAACCGATAGTGATACTAGAAATGATCATGAGAATGAGTTCTACTATCGTTATCCCAGTAAGTGACACTTTTGAATGAATGATGCGTAGAAAACTAGTAAAAATAGGCCTGGATTTTATATTCAGCACTCATTGTTGAGAACATATTTGTGGATCTGATACGATCATGTAACTGGGTAATTATTGAGTAATAACAATAATATGGATCTGTAAATCTATTGAGTTCACCAGTAGAAACACACGTGGTGCCTTTTAACTTGATAACCGAGGAATGTGTTTGATTGGTCGTACTTGCAGACGAACATTGGCCTGAACTGAGTGGTCTGACTGGTTTAAGTGAAGCACGTTTACATTTCAATCAGAATTTGATCTCTTTAAAAGCTTGATTTATTGTTTGTTTTGGGTTTGTCTTTGCAATTGTCATTTCTTGTGAAACTGTAGTTGGATTTCCCAACCACCTCGCTTTACTAAACCCTCATCTTGTCCTTTAATCTCTGCGATCTGCACTAAACTTGCCCTCAGCACCGGACTTGTGTGAAGCACTTAATTACATTTATTGCATTTCATTTATGTCTGCACTGCTAGTCCAGGACACACCTACATGTAAATGATATACAATGACTTAGCAATGGCATAAATCATGTCAGATTTCACCGACTTAACTTATCAGGTTTAACAGAATACTGCATATATTAGGTAGGATAAAGAGAGAAAGGGGCAAATCCTCTGCAAAGAAAAGTGATTTTATTGTCTTGTAAAAGACTTCTTGTCTGTACAGTATTTGATCCCTAATCTTCAACAATATGCATGTTTACCTTTATGGGAGTGGTCGCATCTGTTTTGCTTGTCATTGCTCAACTGCAGGACACATAACAACAGGTGTGACATGAGAAACAACTGCATTCAGGGGTGTATGACAATTGATGAATCACATTTTTATATATTATGTGTTCAAATACAATAAATTATAATGCTCTGCTTTAGGTTGTCTACTTTGTAAGGATGCAAATACATTGCTTCACAGTGCACTTATTGGTTTCATTGAAGGGATAGAAAATTCCATTATCCCTTACTCACCCTAATGTTGTTTCAAACCTATATGACTTTCTTTCATCCTTTGAATGCAAAAGAAGATATTTTGTTCATACAATCACAGTCAGTGGGGTCCAACCAGTTTGGATCCCACTGACTTTTATCTTAGACCAAAAAAAAGAGAGACACAAAATAAATAAAGGTTATTTAGGTTTGGAGAGACATTAGTATCATTTTTGGGTTAACTATCCATTTAAAAGACTTATTTGTCCTGCAGTAAACTCAGCTTACACATAGAGCTCGTAGACTTATTTATGGGCTGCCAAAGAAGGGTGAGTGTGAGAGGTATGTGGGACAGTTTGCCCACAGGGGCCATGCCATCCTCATTGGTGCCCAGGTCAATGGCCAGTTGCTTGGCAACAGTGTAATTGTGTCAAAAGAAGTGAAAAGGGTGAATGAATGGCTCTACACAGAGAAGAACACAGGGGTTAATGCAGGGTTCAGCATACCCATAGTGTAAAATTGGCCCTGAATGGTGCTGCTAAGTACCCATGTCAGAAAAAAACAATTTTCTGTATGTGTCCAGTCCACACACATATCAGTGAGCAATTGCAGTTTATGAGATTACTATTAAAAATGTAAAACTGAGAACGAGAGGGGAAAGAATAGGGAACACAGCTAACTGACTTTGTGTTTTAGGTTTCCAGGATGTTCATGTCATGATCTTCGTGGGCTTCGGGTTCCTGATGACGTTTCTGCAACGTTATGGATTCAGTAGCGTCGGATTTAACTTCCTCATCGCAGCCTTTTCCCTACAGTGGGCCACACTTATGCAGGGCTTTTTCCACGGCTTGCACCATGGCAAAATCCATGTTGGAGTGACTAGGTAAAACTTGAACCCCACATATGACTTTTATGTTTTTGTTTCTTACATCCAGTAGTTTGCATTTTAAAGAGACTGGTGATGTTTGGAGGCCAGCAGCAGTAGTGGCTAATAAAGATATGTTATCAAAGGGCTACAACAGTCAGATAAAATAATGTCTTTGTTTCTGTAAGTGTTAGGTGTATGTGCACATTTGCTGATGCTGTGGCCTTGGGCGTAAAGTAGATTACAGCTGAACACAGCGCCACCAAGTGGACGTGGCGGTTGAGCAGATGACTAGACTCTGCAGCCCCTGACTCACAGACACATGCACTACTGTATTTATAATTACTCACAGTGAATATGTTCGTTCTGCAGCATGATAAATGCAGACTTCTGCACTGGTTCCGTGCTGATCTCTTTTGGCGCCGTTTTGGGGAAGACCAGTCCTGTGCAACTACTTGTTATGGCCATTTTCGAGGTGACATTGTTCGCCGTCAATGAGTTCATCCTGCTTTCAATCCTTGGGGTGAGTGTGAATGCACTGTCTGATCTACAAAAGCACAAACAAGGATCATTGGAATTTTCAGATTTTGCTAATTGTTACTAAATCTGAATTTTCACCTGAAAAACGGAATTTTTGAAATACTGGATACTTGTTTGATAGGGATGCACCAATATTGAAATTTTGGTTGATAAACCAATAACTATTTTTATGTAATGGAAGATAAATGATAAATACAAAAATTATTTTTTAGTGTTTTGTCTAAATCATTAAAAAATCAAATGAAATAAAATTAATCATTTTAAATGCTTCATATGACATACACAATTAAATATTAAATATCGACCAATACAGGTCATTAAAAAATCTCTTACATATTATGCCCCTAATATTATCACGTTTATGTTTCTGTCTAGTTCCTGTCTGTCCTTATTTGGTTCTTTTCCTGTTCTCATTATTTAGTTAATCATCATTCATTAGTTTCCACCTGTGTTAATCAATCATCTTATTAGTCTATTGTTTGGTTCAGTATAAATAGCCCTGCCTTTCCTAAGTTTCTTTGTTGTGTCTCTGTCGTTGAAAGTGGTTGTTTTCTACATTTCTCCCCAGTGGATTTATTAAAAGACTCTGTTTGTTGTATATCTGCGTACTCCTTCGCCTGGCAACCCCTGACAAATATTACCCTTAATATCTCCCACAGGCCTAATAAAGACAAATTCATGGTATTACTATCATAATCACAGTGTATAGCTTGTTGTAAACTATTATATATGTCCTGCATCCTCTGTAGATTGTGTATGAATTGGTTTCTCTTTACATCTAATGCCATTATAAATTATCAGCTGTATAGATTACATTCTAATATGTGTCTTTCATTTATTTTTTGGTCTTGCCAAATGTATTTGTGCATGTAATATGTAGTTACAGCTCCACCTTAGACTTTAACAAAACAAGTTTTACTAGATTACATTTGAGTACTTCACATTTACGTTTACTTTACATCTAAATTAAATATCCACAGAGAAAACTAATAAGCCAAAAACAAATAAGCTGCAGTCTGCATATGGGGTTCAAAAACTATATACATATTTATATTCTTACATTTATGAGTGTAAACATGACAGTACACATTTAAATGTTAACGGTATCTCTAGGTCAATGATGCTGGAGGATCCATGACCATTCATACATTTGGTGCATACTTTGGCCTAGTGGTGACCCGTGTGCTGTACAGGCCAAACCTGGACAAGAGCAAACACAGAAACTCGTCTGTCTACCACTCTGACCTCTTTGCCATGATAGGTAAGTCACCTAAAAAATTCTAACCTGTGATCAACCAGGACTCTCTGATCCACTAAAGCTTGGGTTCTGCTCAGGTACCATCTATCTGTGGATGTTCTGGCCCAGCTTCAACTCAGCCATTACAAACTACGGTGACCCACAGCATAGAACCGCCATGAACACTTACTACTCTCTGGCCGCCTGCACACTGGCTACATTCGCTTTCTCCGCCCTAGTCAACCCCGAAGGCAAACTGGACATGGTGAGCATCCCCTTGTGGCTATCTTTGATACTACGTTACAAACTGCAATGTTACAAACCCTCTTACAAGCCTCTTGTCTTTTTCAGGTGCACATCCAGAATGCCGCACTGGCTGGTGGTGTTGCTGTGGGAACAGCTGGAGAGATGATGCTGACTGCGTTTGGCTCTATGATCGTGGGATTCCTCGCTGGAACTATTTCAGTACTGGGATACAAATACCTCACGGTTAGTAGCGCACATTTCTCTGACACATAACTATAAACATCCACAAGAAGCCTCAGTATCACGTTTGTTGCTGTTTTGGGCTCTTTTAGCCGGTTTTGGAATCAAAACTGAAGATTCAGGACACTTGTGGCATTCATAACCTGCATGGAATGCCAGGGGTTCTGGGAGCTGTAGTGGGTGCTGTCACCGCTGCCCTGGCATCCCCAGACGTTTATGGACATGGGTAAGTCGGTAGTTAATACACTGTGTATATATATATATATATATATATTAGGGCTGCACGATAAAT
>NW_015540949.1:493742-522731 GCF_001515605.1 Sinocyclocheilus anshuiensis
TTTTGCGCAGCTCGTCAGTGAACAACGGCTCTGTGTAGTTAATGCTGCTCAATGTGAAAGCCCACAGGTGATGGAGATTTACCGCTGATTACAGAACCGGCTTTACTGATAAGATGCGCGTTAAATATCGCATGCGATTTATCGTGCAGCCCTAATATATGTGTGTAATTATTTGCATAATTAATGATTTGTGATTGTGTTATTGATTTGGTCCACAAACACGTCTGTCACACAACAGTATCGGTTATAATTGTATTCATATTTTATATGTTAATTATTGTTATTTAATAAGGTTAATAGTTTTGCTTTGTTTTGCATACTTGTGTGTCATGGCTGAAAATATTGTAGAACTCATTCTGTGTGAGAACTAGGGTTGGGAATCGTTTTAATTTTATCAATTCAGTTTCCAATTCTGCTTATCGATTCCGATTCTTTTCGATTCCAGTGTGATTAAAAAAATGAAGTCAAACATTTAAATATCAAACAAATTTATTGTCTCTTTTTGTAAAACATTTAGTTGCAGCTGAATACCATGAACAAAAATCAGCAGGCTACATAAAAACTGGACTTGTTTAAGAGCTGTTTGTGTGGAAAATAGAGCTGCATGATTCTTGATAAATTTAGATTTTTTTAATGCCGATTGTGGTTCTTTCATGATGTAATTGATGAATGAACGATTCAATGACTCAGTCAAGATTTACTTGTTTCATTACTGGATGAATCAGCATTTTTGAACAATTCTCTGAAATGATTCAAAGACAAATACATTTTAACAGCCCCTTTTCGCCACCTACTGGCATAACAATGTGATCAATAAATCTTTATTTGAAGTGTCAAATTACTTTCAAAGGGTGATTTACTCTATTTTGATCACTACCATACACATCAGAGTTTATATCTGAAAACTGAAAACTAAACTAAACTTTTATCCCAGTACTTCTGTAGCCGGGTTTCCATCCAAAGTTGCGAATTTAACTTGTGCGCAAAATTGGAATATCGCATAAAACATTTGCGAACAAGCACTGTTTCCATCCAACGAGTCGGGGAGAACAAAATCGTCACTTCCTGATAAACTGGCACTAAATATCACTAAGAAAAGTAAGAGAAGCCACTTAATGTAATAATTCTCAAATATAATAAATTACTTGCGCTTTGAGTGAGCAGACAAAACACAATAAATGCGGTCTTGCTTTTGGAGGTGAATGTCTGCTGTTTGGGAACGCAGTCATGGTAGACCGTTCTGGGAGGCAGTTATACAGAAATGGCCATGACAACATTTCAGATGCTGTGCAACAAAATCGGTCCGCTGATTAGTCAGGTTATGCTGTCCCATAGTGCAAAGTCACATGACTTTTTTGAACGCTCATGCGGGATTTATTCGCAAAATGCGTTTCCATCTCCCATCATTCGCATTAAGTCATAAACCACCTCAAGCGAGCGTAAAAACTTTTTTGCGAATTGAGGGATTTCTTTTTGAAATGTGGCTTTTCCATCACTTGTTTCTTATGCGATACTTCAAAATGCGCATTAAAACAAGAGTGATGGAAACATAGCTTGTGATTATTTGAATGTTTGTAACACAGAAATAATACTGTAGTTGAAAAGACTGCATTGAAGCTGTTTCATACATGACAGCTGCTCTCTTTAGGTCAGCAGCAGCGCGAACGCATATATGAATGTTCAAATCACACTGGTGATACTGTTCGTTCGCTGCACGGACGAACCATGGCTGAAGTCCTGGCAGATCGCCATGGCCGGGTCCTCACAGACGAAGAAAAACAAAAGAAAGAAAAAAAGCACTCACAGGAATTGATAGGCGGAATCCAAATTAAAATTTTACAAGAAGTAGCCGATTCCTGACCTTAAGTATCCGATTCTGGAATTGGAATCGATTTCCGATTCCCAACCCTAGTGAGAACTGACACATATACTGTATGTGCCTCTGTATCCCATCTTACTCAGATTGCAAAGAGTTTTCGCTGATGTTGAAACTGGGAAATGGAACCCTCAATCTAGGGGTGGATTTCAGGCTATTTCCCTGGCCGTCACACTAGGAATGGCTCTGTTTGGTGGTCTCATTACAGGTGGGTGTACAGTTTGAAAGTGCAGTGAGTGCATGCTTCCACTAGGCCAATTATTTGATCTTATCAATTTGAAGTTTTGCACTGTTATCATACTGTGCCATTCAAATCAGAGAATTTTAAGTAAATATACAAATGTTATGAAACGCACATTTGTGCCACACACTGAAAACACATAAACAAGGCAAAATGCATAGAGCTTAATGTTTTATTAATTGTAAAATGGCAAATATTTTCATTTCATTTTCATAATAATATTGTAATATTCACAACAAAAACGACAACAACAAAAATTATCACTATAATATATTCAGTTTGGTTTGGTTAAAAAACTTTGAATGGAACACAGACTAAAGATACACTAAAAAAATTGAGTAACAAAACAGAAAATAGAAATATTTTGTAATAAATGACATTCAATCCCCCTACACAGCGATTGTTTACAAAGTTTTAAAGGAAATCATACATTAGATTGTTCATGCTTCCCTGTGTATACATGTGTGTTCAGTATATTGTGATTTATCGATCTCAGATCAAACATAATATGTCTGTTTTTCTCAGGGTTCATTCTGAAGCTGCCCATTTACGGTGCTCCTCCAGATACTCACTGCTTTGAGGATGGACTCTACTGGGAGGTAAAAACTTTTCAGTACCATTTTTATAGCATTTTATAGTTTATGCTGTATTCTGTAAGCCTGTTTCAACCATAGATTCCTTACCTGTCCTTGACTTAGGCATTATTGCCTAATGTGCAGTATCGTATGACATTGTATGTACAATATGCAGAGACAGTTTTGAGTATTTTGAACAACACTCAGTCTTATCATGTGCTAATAGGAAATATGAATGTATTTCAGGTACCAGGGGAGGAGGAAGGCCATCAAGAGCTTTACGAAGTGGCCACACCAAACGAAGTGGAAAAACTCAGCAGCTAAATTGTCTGCGTTCACCTGTTTGCGTTCACCTGCGTTCACCAGTGACGTTCACTGCAGGTGCCATTTTTTTACTTACACTCTTAAAATAAAATGGTAAACTTTGTTCCAATATTGTTAATATCAGTATATGTTATTATATAAAACTATTAGCCCAGTTTACCTGAGGAACAACATTGAGAATGTACAACAAACCTGTGATTCCTTATAAGACCACTAGATGGTGGTCATGCAGAGCTGAGAATGGCTCTACTGCGCTGTGACAGAGGACAAGCTAGATTACCTTCTAGAAATATTTGTAATTTAAGATAGCCTACTGCAAAATATAGTTTATGCTTTCTCTTTATTTTGAATATGTTTGCAAGAACAATGAGAATCTGTTGCGGGATGTATGGAAAAATATTTTGTATTCATTTGGTATATATTTTTTTTATTCTCCTAAAATTTAATAAGAAATTGTATTAATCCTAAACAGCTGGAATTTAATATCTACAAAACTCTCTGTGAGTTACAGGTTTTGTAAAACGTTTCCTATGAGCGCACATTTTATCTTAGATTTCTGGATTATTTGTTTCAAACTAAAAGTTTAGAAATACTGTGAATATGGGACATTAATTAACATGTTTTATTGACTACTAAAATTGGAGGGGAAAATGTTTTGATTGATTTAAGATATTAAATGTATATAGTTACATGTTTATCTGTTTTAAAGAAAGTGTTTCTTTACAAGGATTATTTCTATTCGGCATAACCTGCGTTTGAACGACAAATTCTGTATGGAATGCCATTCAAATAAATTGTTCAGATTTATATTGCTGTCATTTTTATTTTAATAATCCCTTGAAGGTGTGTGAGAGAAATACAAAGTATATTTTTCGAATTGGGAATGTGTTTTTTTCACCACGTAGGCTAAGTGATTTTTTTCAACGATAAACAACGATGTCAAATCGCGCTGATTCCTAGTGAAGGCGCCGTTTAATTCAAGAATACTTAATGGCGCCTACAGTCACTGCGGAAAGGGTTAACGAAGAGTCCAGATGGTCTCCGTCGGGTAATTAGCACAGTTTCACTTTCTAGGATCAAACGGAGAAGGGAAAGTGGGGGTCTTATTTTGATAGCACGTTGTTAGGAGCCCCTGGAGCTCGCGGGCTGTGCGAGGAGCTGCTCTACGCCCCCTTTTCATTCGCGCACTGCGTGTTTTACAGAGACGGCGCCGCGGCGTGAACCAGCGCCAAGGTCTTTTCCCAGGCCTCAGACAGGTGGACAGCTGGGATGTGAATAGGCGCTAACGCTGAAGTGCTTAATTGCGCTTTATAATCAGCAAAAATGAAGAATGCTAACCGCACGTAATAGGGTATTTACATACTTGATTTGTTTGTGTGTTTTGTTTGAAATTTAGCTTTTTTTGTTTGTTTGTTTGAAAGGGTTTCAAAATGAAACGGCGCTGGAGATTGAAACCCACGTGATGGACTGATTAATTGTTGTGTTTTCTAGTCTATTGCTTTTTTTTTTTTTTTTACCTAGAGCCATTAAGCTAATTTTAGCACACTCATTCAGTTTATGGGATTTTTGTTTTTAGATAAAACCTAAAAAATAACCATTAGAAACGTTATATATAGCTACGTTCTTACTAGGTTCTTACCTCCCTGCAGTGTTCTGAGAACACTGAATTATAGTTACAGAAAATCTAAAGAACCTAAAGAAAATGAGCCATATGCTTTATGTTTATTTATCCATTTTCTCTGGTAAGAATGTCTCTAAGTGGGTCAGTGGGAGTTTGTGCTGAGGGGAATGTCCTGTGTGCGCTCTGAAAGCCTGTCTGTATGGGGAGAGTGCGTCTCTTTAGCTCACATTAACAGGATTACAGACAGGCTGTGCTCAGGGGCCATGGACCCTTTCAACCGCAGGCCTCCCTCTAATCGGTGCTCACACAAACAGCACAACGAGAAAAATAGAGAGAGAGCTAGTGGATTACAAATACAATGACACTACCTTGCATATATTTATTTGACATTTCTACGAAGACAGCACAACTTTGGCTATGGATATGGATATGTCAATGTGTCCAGCTACAAGGCGCACTGTATTCTATTCTATTGTTACGGAGCTATACCTACACTCCTATAAAGAAAGATTCCAAATGTGTTTTTTTGCAGTGATGTCATAAAGAACCATTTTTGGGTTCCTGAAAGAACCTTTCAGTGAAGTTTTTTTTTCTTCTTCGTTTTGTTTTTTGAGTGTGAAGAACATTTTAAAAATCTAAAGAACCTTTTTCCACTATAAAGAACTTTTTACACAATGGAAAAGTTCCATTGATGTTAAGGGTTCTTCATGGAACCTCAGATGCTCATGATGTGTTTCAGTCATTTTGACCCAGAGAGGATTTTCTTTTTCCTAAAAATGCTAATTAATGTTATCGCATTAGACTAAACCTTACAGACTTTGCTCACACAGGGTTTAACAAGTTCCCCAAAACGTAATTTTGTGTTTTGGGGTGATTTTCGCCAACCTTGTTACACAGTAAATCCTTATATTCCCAATATTTTTATCAACTTGTTTTCTTTCAATTAGCGCAGGTTTTGTATTTATTTTTGGAACTGATGGATCTTTGGCCTTGCTGATCTGAACTTATACACCTCAGAGTGCACATTGCCAAAATTATCCACAAATAATGCTTTTCACTCAAGCTCAGATCAATCCAAAGAAATACAAAACCTGTGCTAATTAAAAGAAAACAAGTTGATAAAAAGATTGAATCCAATATTTGGTAACAATACAGCATAATGGGAGGTTTACAAGCAATATTTAAAAACACCAAAATAGTAAAAGGATTTTTTTTGCAGCAAAAGGGTTAATAATGTAACGAGACCCTTAAAATTAGTTTTGCTAACATGCCATTTTGACTTAATAAAACTAGTTAATTTTAAATTTGTTAACATTTGATTGACTCTATTTGATTGCATAGTTTACAGAACAAAAGTGCTAAAATCTCACCCATATGGGCATTAACAAAGCCCGTTGTGGTCAGGAAGTCTCCTGTCAGCAGAAATTGGTGCTTATGTGAGTTTCCCATGTTCTCCACTTTGGCTAGTGAAGGTGTTTGGAACTGAATGGAGCAGAGCACAAGAGAATCAGACTAATATGGTCACAGTGGAGCTCACACCTGCTTCCGCCAAGGGCAGCAAAGTTCAAGAGGTTCATTAAGTGGAGAGCATAGCAAGAACAAAATGAACAACAAAATAGTGAGAAATGAAATACCAACTTAACAGGTGACCAATGTTGATTTTCATCATTAAAAGGAAAAACAATGAGTTAAAATATCTTCACAAATAAAAAAAAAAACCTGACTTTAAACTCGTATTTGTGTGGTGATTAAGGGATTTTTGCTTTCATAAGACCTCCCCCTCAGGGCCCATTACATTAAAAGGAATACAACAAAAGCACTGACGGCATCTTTTAGCGAGAGAGGGTGGCTGGACACAGAGGGGACAAAAGTTTTTGAGACCCCCCCCTTGGCCAAGCACATCCACACGCATGCTTGACATTGTGGGAGGTGTGAACCATGAGGTCAGAGGTCAGTATGGGTCAAGTGGGGTGAAGCCATCATAGAGTCTTAATTGAGTTGGTATTGTTGAATGAGGACGTGACAGTGGAGGGGCTCTATCTAGCTCAGCTGATGGAGTGGGTCACTATTAAAGCTTACGTGAAGTGTGTCTGGATGTCTTAGGCCACGTATAGACATAATCATGACAGTTCTTGACATGTGCATGAGAAATTTTAGCCTACATCAAAGATTTGTACACATTACAGTTGTTTACAGTGGATTCCAAATTTTGATGATCATTGACTTGTTCTTAGATTTTACTCATTTAAATACCTTTTACAGACTCAAAAATGGGAAATATCCATTTATCAAATGAATGAAACTAGGGACGGACCAATACTGAAATTCTTTCCTATACCAACAAGAAAATATTATTGATATAATGATACTTTTTTTTCAGGCTGACAACTCTATAAATCTATTTTATTCAGTTAAAAATATATATAATAACTTATAGGCTATTAAAATGACAACACTAAAAATGTTTAATATGTTGCAAATGTTTAATATTTTGAATAATAAATGAAATACATTTCAATTAGTGCTAGATGGTGATTTAAATCATAGGCAGAATCAAGTCAGAAATTATTAAAAATCCAAAATAATGTATAAATAATATGATTAATAATAAAAAATCATCAACATGCCAATATACTCTTCTCAGTCACAGGCCACCTTATAAATATAAATCTAAAAAATATTAATATAAACATTGTCTAATCACAGTGCGGGTCAATCAGGAGCTTATGGAATGTTAAGAGTATCGGCGTTTAGTGTCAGTCGTCAAACACACATATTTCTCCAAGAAATAAAAAGAGAAAGAAAGGAGAAGATATTTTAAGTTCAAATTAGATTTTGGTTTATTCATTTGGGGATGATTCATTGGGTATTGAGGGGGAAAAAGACAAAAAGAGAGAGTGAGAAATGCTGTGTGACTGGGTTTTGCAATAAGAACTAATTCTCTCCTATTTGCTCCTTCCCTCTACATCCCTTAAGCAAATTCAGTCAATGCTGTTTTATCAGATGCTAATTTGCATGATGGCAGCAAGCCACAACAGACTTGCAGCTGCACTACACACAAAGACAGAGAGAGAAACATATAGCCTTATAGAAACAAAACCCCATACAAAACACAAACATACAAACTTTAGACACACAAAATGTCACAAAGAGTGACTTACACACCAGCAAATCACACGTTTGCACACAAATCAATGCATTCGCTGTCTCCCCTCTCCCTTTTCTTTCTCTCTCTCACACAAACACACACACACACACACACCACGATTCACACCCCCTCCGCACCTTCTCGTCATAATTAAAACAGGAGGTGCCCCCACAGTGCTCTTTTGTCTTAGTGCAGCACGGTGAGAGAAAGGAGTCCGGTGGCTGAATATTAATGAGGTAGGGTGTCCGTGGATGGGCTGCATGAGCAGAGGATAAAAACACTGGTACTATTTTCCTCCTCCTACGCTTGTGGAAGGATACATCATGTGCCAAAACACCTCCGGCCACTCCGGCTGCCAGCGGTGGGGAAATGAGCACTATGCATTGAGAGAATGTGTAAGAGGTAGCCTGTAACTAGAATGCTGGTGTGAAAATGCAGTGAATGGGTGAATGATTGTGTGGCCTCTTCAAGCCACTAGGTGGAGCCGAGTGAGCTTTGAGACGGAGCTGGTGCTTGTTTGCTACAGTAGGCCTAGCTACCTGACTGAGCTTCACCGATGTTTAGTTGCTATAGATGGATACACATGCCTTAGTCTCTGATTTAAATATAGTATATAAACCTATATATAGGCTATATGCCTGTGCTGTGCGGTTTCTTTTTTCCTTCATAAATCATCCAGAATTTTTGTGAACGACTGATCGATGCTTTGTTTTCATAGGCAAACGTAGGCAACATTACCGTTTTTCCTTACATATTTATATATTTGTCAATGCCAAAAAAAAAAGAGTTTCCATGATGAATAAAAGGACAAATGTTGTTTAAAACATTTGACAAGTTGACAGTATAAATTTGGTTTTGAAAAACGTTTCTACATTTTAAAAACGTTACAATTTATTGACTCTTAATGTCATAAATTAACAAATGTAACCGGTGTAACCATGAATAAAAAATATTTTTCTTACACCTTCAATACTGTACATGTGAGTGTATGCATCTTTATTTTCAAAAATAATATTTTTTTTTCCGAGTTAAAAAGTGCCTTTTGTTACATACTCATAAATAACATAACATCACACCACATGACATTTTACAGCCTGGATTTTAAATCATAGAAAAGGTTTATTCAAGTCATTGCATGTATGAATTGCATTTTATTACTAAAAATGGTATTTTAAAAGTGAACATATTTGAACAAATTAATAGATCCAGACCAAAAAAACAACAACTTTACACCTTCAAAGAAACGCGCCTCCAACAGTGCTGCACGATCAAAATGCTTTCTCTAATAGACATGAAGGCAATGAATGCATGTATGCAAGCACCAAATCACACACACAAACACGCCGTCGCATAATGCCATGAAATTGTTTCTTTTAAGCTGTCAGAGAAACACACACACAAACACTTGCAAGCATACTTCCAGTGTTGCCATGCACCTCTCTCTCACACACTTTCCCACACAGCTACTTCCTGAGGAGGCATTTTTAAAGCTGAGAGGTTGGATGTCTATCTTTGGCTCTCAGTTCTAAGCGCCCTGTGTGAGTGTGTGAGGGGCCTGTATATGAGCAAACTGCCGCCTACTCCGGCCATGACCCACAATTCCTCACAATGCCCCCATTCTCTGGACTGAAAGGCTCCATCAGCCGCAGGGGCCAACTCTCTGGAGGGGTTATGACGCCTCCCAGGATGGCATACAGAGACGGGCATCGCTGCCAGGAAACCATGGGCCTGGCGGAAAGAGCCAGCAAAGGCGGTGATGAGAGAAAGAGAGAGAGAGAGAGAGAGAGAGAGAGAGTGAGAGCTGAGAGGGCGAGCAGAGAGAGATAGAAGGATGTGCTTGCCAAGTTTTGTATATGCCAGTGCCACTCAAGCCTCATTAGCCTGACTCTTTGTGCCACACTGCTCTCTGCTGTGAAGGGATGTGCAACTCGCTAGCCCTGACAGGAGCATCAGATGCTGGGTTAGTATCGATCAGTCCAGATTTAGACATGGAAGTGAGATCGGAATATTACTGCGCTTAATTTAGTGTTATTTTATTCAATTTAAAAATATTTCTATTAGGCAAAATGTATCTGACCATTCTAACACTAGTGTTAAATTTTCTTCTTATATATTTTTTTAATACAGAAAAATTATGTCGGTCAAATTTTATTTGAACATTCAAGCACTAGTGGTGATGTTTTTTTGTTATTTTTTAAATATAAAAAGAATTCTATCAAGTGAAATCTATTTGACCATTCACGCACTAGTGTTAATATTTTGTGTTATTTTTTTAAGTAATTGTCAGGCAAATTTTATCTGACTAATTAAGCACTATTATTAATATTTAATGTTGTTATTTTTTTTAATTCAAATATAATTCTGTCAAGAAAAATGTATCAGACCAATCATTAGCATTAATATTTAGTGATATTTTTTAAAATATAAAAACAATTGTGTCAGGCAAAATTGTACCATTCAAGCACTAGTGTTAATATTTAGTATTGTTTTTAAAAATCATAATCTGAATTCTATCGAGCACAAATTTGCTTGGACCATTCATATTGTGACATATATTATAGCAGGTATAAGCACGATTTTATAGTAAAATATACATTTGTGAAAGGTGATTTTTAACTACATTGCAAACTGCTAATAAAAATGCTATTAAAACATATCCAATTATTTTTTACAGTATATCAGCATTGCTGGACTGCAAGAAAGATACTTGTACATGGTCTTTTAAATCCATGGCTGTTTCTTTTAAATTAAAACAAAACGCACATGGTGCTGTGAAATAATGAATCTAAGAGTTTTTAGCTCCTTGTTTCAGGATGCATTTCTGCAAAAGTCTCCTGTAAGCAAACAACCCTGGAGGTTGGCCATGAGTACACACACACACATACATCCCAGAGCGTCCCTATGTGAAACGGCACAGGTCAGCCTTATCAAAGAGCCCATGGGGCCGTTAGGGGCATTGAAGGGGCAGGACAGCCTGGCAGGGGGGTAGAGGGGGTCCAGGTGGGGCATTAATCTTGGGGAGGATTAATCTAATAATCTAGTGATCCAATGATGAATCAAACTTCAGAGCTTGGTCAGAATCTCTACAGTTCCAATTAACTCCAAGGGAGGGAGAGGCTGATGGACAAGTCTATTATTGGCATTTGAGAGACACTGTGAAAACTGAAAGAAATCAAAGGAAAAGTGTTCTGGAGAATTACGCCCACGCCGAGTGAATGCACAGAACATGCATGACTGGCTCAATTATGCCCTTTTAACATTTTCCTTCCAAACCCCAAATCGTTAGGATATATATCGCAAAAGATGTAGTTTGCGACACCATGGTGGGGAGCAGTTGTGCCTTCGTCAATCCCAAAGCAAGCATTCACGATTACGTGAAAACCACAAATGGGCAGCAGAAAAAAAGATTTGGGATTCAAGATTAATTAAATTGAATTAAATTTACAGTCCTTTTGAACTATCTCTGCCTTTGATAAAGTCATTACATGTGCACATAGATTAAAATGCTTTCTTTAACATGAATCAAGCTAATTTGATGACAAAATCTATTTGTCCCTGACTTTCGCTTGCTCAGCACATACAAGAATTGTAGGAAATCCAGCTGGTCTTTTATTTCAATTTAATGAAACAAGCTATGCTGAGTTACAGGAATTGCAAATCTGAATCATATTTTAAACTCTATCAACAATAATCGTATACTTAAAAAAAAATATTCAAGCATACAAGCTAATGAAACAGTTCCTTATGTCTCTAATTCATTGGACCAATTGAACCTAAACAGTTTTGCGTAAGAAATAATATTTTTACAACACGCTGCTCACATAACATTGCATGGCTGACATTGACCTGTTGTTGAAGAGCAGGCCATCAGCCTATAGAGCCATATGTTAGAGGTGAGGACCCTGACCTTTGACCCCTGGCTAATTGGAGGCTTGACCCTGTTAGGCAAGGACAAGCAGGTCACAAGGATAGCAGGGCATGCTAAGGGAGGGATATGCCCCGAGGGCTTACCCCAGGGAACCCCTCCTTATGTTTAACATCCACCTTATGACTGATTAAGGATATGTCCATCCCACTGTGAGGTTAAACCAACATTCATATATCAATTCATTCATCGCTGCCCTAAAGCTATTCATGTGAATCAGCTATGGTATATTATGAACTTCCCTGCTTAAACTAAGATCACCATAATTTGATCACAAACAATAAATCTTTTTATGCTACACTGAAAAAAATGATACTTTGGACCAACCTAAAAAAATTACTGTAATTTGTTACAGCTAAATTTATTAGTTTTTCTCAAACTATATTTTTGATTTGGTTGAAACTTTAAATTTTAATTTAATATCAATCAAAATAGTTATTCTACCCAAGATAAAAAATTACATTGAAACAAAGTTAAAATATTGCTTTTTATGAAGACCAAATAATTATTTTTTACTTTGGTACAACTTAAAATTTTTACTTTGGAAAAACTTACTTTTTACCATAACATCCAAGTATAATTTTTACTTTGGACTAAACTAAATAAATTGCTGTAATTTTGTTACAAGCAATTTTATTACATTTACTCAAGTTGAATTTCTGATTCAGTACAAACTATATTTTTAATAACACCTAAAGCTATTTATTTTCTCTAGTCACAAGAAAAAACTTTACTTAAATGTAGGTCAATATATATTTTTTGCTTTGTTACAACTTAACTTTTACCATGAACAAAAGCTAAATTTGCTTTAATATAAAAAATTTTCACTTAAAATAAAACAAAAACATTGTCAGTAAATGCTCATTTAGTTGACTTACTATAAATAAAGACAGGAATATTCTCTTGGAAAGACCTCAATGTTTATTGTGATGTATTTTTAAAATATGCATCACCTTCTGTCAAAAAAAAAAAAAGAAGAAAAAAAAAAGCTAACTGAATTTTGCTGCCAGTTAGACTAGCCTGTATGCGCTTTACACATCAACAATTGATGGAAAAACACTAGTATAAAATAAAATGGTCTTTTCAAGATTTTTTTAAAACATTGTCAACTTTCTGTAACTTTAACCACATTAATGTAAAACTGTTTTGTACACCTCTCCTTGACCAGAAACCATGATTTTCACTTAGTCCAATGTAAAAATGCACTTTAAATGAACAACACAGTAGTTTCACTTTTTTCAGTGTACAGAAAAATAAAATAAAAAATAAAAATATTGATGCTTTTCACAGTGAAAAGAAATGTTTTAATGGACTGGCTTTTTCTAGATTAAGGTTTTTATTTTCATTAATTGAAATGCATCCACTCTGTTTGCCCTGTAATTAAAAATAAATAATCCAAATCTTTTCTTAATTTTTTTCTGAGAACAGTTCTAGTTTATGAAGCCGTACTATCTTTTTATTCTCTCTCTGCATGACACATACAGTAAAAATTTTTTCATAATTATAACAACGTCTTGTTTTCATCTAAACTTTATTTCTACTTAATTTAAGTTTCCGATCTCGGAAGTTTGAGTTTTCAGATTTTTAGATCAATTTTCATCATCAGTAATGAATCTCAAAGTGGTTGAAAATTAAAAGTGTCACTGCAGGTAGTATCTACATTTGTAATTATTTAAATATAAACTTTATTTATTAAAATATTTTCTATGTATAAAATATAGGCTATTTATTTTTAATATTTATTTAATTTATATAACTTTACCAGGATTTGTTTTCATTGTATTATTATGTTATTATTGGAATGATATATTATCAATAGTCGTCATTCAGGCACACAACAGTAAGTACAAACCCCTCTCACAGCTTCATTTTCATTGGCGAAATTTTTTTTTAAATGGCGTCTGCCGTGAATATGGTAAATTAGGCTACGTATTTTTGACGTACATGGATGAGTTGTGATGGGAAAATGATGAGTTTCTCAGCGAGTAGTCGGAAAGAATGAATATTTAATGGTGAGTGTTGATGATCCTGTGATGTGTGATGCCAGTAGCACGCTGTATATAATCCCTAAACTTGTTATTTGGGCCTCTCGCGCGCTCTCCGCTCCCAGCTGCCAGTGAGCAGCTCCGCTTCTGATTCTTTTCACTAGTTATAAGGGATGAGAAAAACAAAATGCCATTGGCAGCTGTTTGTTTATGGTTTCCCACGACTCCGTGCCAGTTACCTCTCGTCCCTTCGTCAGTCGCTTGTCCTCTCTCATTAGCCACCCTTCGGTTGACATCAAACCCGGAAAAAAGGGTAGGCTATAGGCGAGCCACGCTGAAGCGCGGTGGATCATCTCTCCTCACTTCTCTGGCAAATGTTCCTCTTGCTCTGGAATACAGCTTTTGATCTTACTCTCGCTTCACTATACCTCACTCCGCTCCAGGCCTTCGACGCCACATAACTCTAAAAATATATATGCTTCTTGGCAGAACCAGATTTTTCGCTGCATATGGGACGTTTTAATTTCCAAAGATCCACATTCATAGATCTGCTAATTGGTTCTTTAAAGTATTAGTCTCGTAAGCTACATAAGTGGTTTTCTAAATAATAATTATCGTAGTTATACACTTGTTGGTCTGATTTTGCCTGTATTTTACAGTTTATATTTCGCATGTTTTGGATGTTTTAGCCTACTATTTGTTTACAATTCACGTAAAACTAAAACGATTTAGTTGTTTGCCCTGAATAAATAGCTCTTTTATCAAATCAATGATTTAATAAATAAATAAGTGGCATCATAAAGATAAGTGACAAGTGAAATTGTTTTGCTTTAGCTTCTATTTTCAATTTTCTTGACGCAACAACAATTGTACAAAGAAATCTACAATATTGACATTTTCTTAGCAATAAAATATATATTTGCTTTCTGATTAATTCGAAGTGTCTGAAAATTATGCAGCTTGGTTTATTTCTCGAAATGTTAAAAAGCTAAATACATTGCTCCTGATACTGATTGGCCAGTTGGTCACATCTGCATTCAAACGAAAATAATCAGATCAACATAATTTATTTAATATTTGATATGTCTCAAAAAATATACTATTGCTGTGTATCCTGATCATATTTCTTATTTTTAATGGTAGGTAGCCTATAAAAACGTTTGTAGCCTACATTTGTAACTTCACAGCTAAAGTAAATAAACGGACATAAAACTTTCACAAATAAAAATTTATCTAGCTTTAAACGCGGGTATTCCAGACGTCCAAATGCAACGAATATTATAATAAAAAATATGCCTTTAAATGGATATTTACGTTTCAGTCGCTCGGAAATGAGTATGCATCTCCCTCCCAATCACAAACCTTATTTGCGTCTAGAAAATCACTGGGTTTATTTGGCTCACTCTGATTGGTTGGAACGAATATCAGTCCGTGAATGATCTCATTGCCTTCATTTACTATTTTCCGGTTTTTAATTGGGTCCTGCAGTGTATAGAATGCGCACAATCCAGCCGAAGAGGCGCAGTAAACAAAAGGCGCTTTACTTTGATGCGAGGGAAACTGTGTCTGTGAGAACTGGTGGTCTGTGTTTTAATCCCGTTGACGCTGCGTGTTGGTAATTGAGGCTGACGTCACATAATCCTCATGGAGGAAAATTAAGATGCGCGCGCACTAATGAGGGCGCCTCTCTCACAACACAGGCATGATGAAGCTCCACACCATGACCTGTATGGCCACGCAATTATGTCTAAAATCTAAAGAACGAAAAATGTTGTTTTTCTGAAAAAAAAAAAAGAATGAAGCGCTATAAATTGGTTATTCACCAGAAATTGCATTAGAGGTGTTAAGAGCAACAGTGTTTTCTTTTTACTTAGTATAAAATAATTCAAAAATTAAGGAAGACTTCATGAACATTTAAGACAACAGACAATTTTTTAAAATGATTTCATTGTAATTTCTGATTATTGACATTCCCCTCCTTCCTTAAATGAGCTTTATTAGCTATTATTATTATTATTATTATTATTATTATTTGCTCTGTATTTCTAATATGAAACAAATAAACATCCATTTAATGATGCACCAAAGCAGAATTTAATAGCCTATATATAGAAATAGAATAGAATGTATAAAGTATACAACAGCACTGTGTGGGCTGATGCAGTCTAACCGTGCATATAAATGGTTAGTGTTTGCCTTGCCTTCACACAATTATTTATTTATAAATCTAACGTTAATTGTATAATATTACCATTTTCGTTTCCTTAGCATAGATGGTGGTCTATAGGGCAGTATTGACTTTTGATGTTGCTATTCAATGGCAAATCGATCAGTGTCTGATCCGATAACTCACTTTTATGCGTCACTGCTATAAGTTATAGGCTAGTCCGCCAAATTGGTGGTATTAACCCTTTCATCCCCGCGAGTCGCTATCACGGTTGCTACAGAGAGAAACCAGTCCTGCTTTGTGGTTTCCCAGACACACCCTGCGGCTGCGCGCGGATTCGCTTCATTACAATTTCACGGATTGTCACGCCAATGACAGCGTCTGAAACAGCTAATACATTGATAGTGAAGCTATGTAGACTGTTTCTTTGAATGTAACACAACTACACGTTTAGCAGCTGTAATTAAGCTCGTGATTAAAATTATATATGTGTGAGTTTTAGTTTAGAAAATGACAAAGGGGTGATTAAAAAAGTGAGAGAATTAGGGAAGTGTGAGGTTTGAGTTTCCAAACCGTTTCTTAGCTATTAAAGCTTAATTGGCACACAGTTTAGGCTAATGGATTTCTCTTTTTTTTTTCCAGAAGTTGGCTCCAAGTCAGCAAAATTCTGCATCTACCATCATTATTAGATAATGATTAGCAAGTAACTGCATTCACAGGTTGACTGTACTTAAAATAATTGCACACAGTAGAAAAATGGCCTGTTGATATTTGTTGTTTATGCTCACTCCCATTCTTATCTATCAGGTGCTTTCCTTAGAAAGTGAGTTTTGTCAGTGACTTTTCTGGTGATTGTTTCACCTTTTTTTTTTTTTGATGCATCATGATGCATTATTTAAAAAAACCCAAGACTGCATAAACTTTCCATCTTCCACCAGTTCAAAAAAAGTCACATTCTCTGACATTGATGTTGCTTTACCCCAATTTACATGAAACAGGATAAATCCAATATTTTTTTTCTCCACATTTGAAATCTATGCACGTAAACTCATGCAACACAGTCTTTTCCAGCCTCAATGTAATTCGATAGCGTGACTCGTTTGAGAGAAATAATGCGGTCTTATTGAACATGGCCTCAAATATCTTTCATTCATGTCTAGACGTCGCTCTTTTCACAAAGTCTCTAATGTCTCGGCTTGTCGTCATTTCTCTCCCCATGAGGCTAAACGATATTTCACTTTTTATCCATCCTTGACACATACCATCAGTTACCACCCACTTCCCAGGATGCTCATGGAGTGCCATCAGGGAGCCCCAAAACTCTGTATCAGACAGAACTGGGGGTGCATGGGTATGGTAATTAGCATGAGAAAGCCACCCATCTTAGTGTGCTTATTTGACCTTTCACCCCTACTCTTTGTGCTTCTCACACTGAAGACTGGTGTGTATGTGCAGTGCCCTACATCCATGTAGTATGGTGATGTGTTTGTCTGAAATATTAGAACAGCACTGGATATTAGTATGAAACAATACGTTTTAATTAAAGTGTTTGTGTGCATGTAGCAGTTTGATGTGATATAAGTCAAACCTACCCCCCCATAAACAAGTGCACACATGCACAAGGGGCAACATGCTCCCACACTCTTTCCCAGACAGTCTGGAGGACTCCATCTCATTTGCTTTTCTTCTGCTCTCCTCTCTGTCTGCACCCCCTTTTCACGTCTGTGCTTTAATTAAGGGTTCCAGCCCCCTAAAAGTGTCATTGTGGAGTGCAGCCAGTGTTCAGGCCCTCTGTTTTATGTGTATTCCTGTCTGTCTTCCGCTTAATCCCGAGACCATATGTGATATATTAGAGACAGCATTAAAGAGCACTCTCAGAAGAGCACGGTGGCCTCCTGTCTCTACGACATCATGCCACAGAGAAAGCCTTTCCCATCAAATCTCACATCACTCCATGATAATGAATGGACTCATATCTGTCTGAATCATGGATGGCATTTTGTGGGAACTACTGAAAAAATCGCATTAACTTTAGAATTTTGTCTCGTTAAAGCTAGTACATTACAATAAAGGGAGAGTTCACACAAAAAAAAAAATTCTGATCATTTACTCACTACTCACCCTAATGCCGTTCAGAAATTGTATGACTTTTTCACCTGTGGAACATAAAAGAAGATATTTTGAGAAATGTCTCAGGTTTTTTATTTTATTTTTATTTTTTTATGGTAACCAAAACTCTTTGGTTCCCAACATTCTTCAAAATATCTTCAAAGGTTGTGTTCTGGAGGAGAAAGAAAATCATACAGTTTTGGAACAACATAAGGGTGAGTGAGTGATTTATAGAATTGTAATTTTTGGGTGAACTATTCCTTTAAATACTTGTGTGTTTATTGGCAAATCTTAAGTGTCACTTAAAACCTTGATTCGGTCTATCATCTCCTATTATGATTTTTGATTCCTTCTCAAACACCTGAAATTAAAGACCATTTTATTTTGGTATTAGAAGTGCTATGCTGAACTTGAAAATTCATTTAGTTTCCCCCTGTTTTATTAATCCTGGTCGAGTTTGATCAGTCACTGTTTAACCAGCAGATTTAGGTTTAATTCAAATTCCTAAAGGATTATGGCTGTAGCTTCTCCTAGTGGTTGCAGTGAATTGCCAGTGTAAAATTGCTGGAGAAGTAGGCAGTCGTAGTGGTGTTGAGGAAAGGGTCTCAATAGATGCTGTTCAATGCTCTTATAGGCCATGGGTTTTTGATAATATTGCAGGTGGTCAATGGACATAAAAAAGTATTGAATGTTGTTAATAAAAGTTACTGTAAAGTATTATCTATGGGGGCTTGGTTTGGTCTGGGTGGTGTGTCCCTGGTCCTTTAGAGATTGCAGACCATTGCTTTAGGGATAACTGCCGGGTTTGTACATGACCTTGGTATTTTGTTCTAAACCAAGTGACCACTGCCTAAAAATTTAATTCATATTTAATTTGAATGCTTTTTAGTCAAGCCAGATGTGTAATTCAGTATAACTGAATCACTCCACCTACAGTACTGCAAGTATGCATTAAATTGATCTAAAGGAATTAAAGACATTTATAATGTTACAAAAGATTTGTATTTCAAATTATACAGTACTTTCCTTCAAGAGTCCCAAAATAAAATTTACAGTTTCCACAAAAAAATATTAAGCAGCACAACTGTTTTCAACCTTAATAATAAGAAATGTTTCTTAAGCACTGAATTAGCATATTAGAAGGACTTCTTAAGGATCATATTACACTGAAGACTAAAGTAATGTCTGCTGAAAATTCAGCTTTGCCATCACAGGAATAAATGACATTAAAAATATACTAAAATAGAAAATAATAATTTAAAATTATAATATTTAGATTAAATAAATGTAGACTTTGTGAGCATATAAGACACTTTTCAGAAAAACATTAAAACCTCTTCCTGACCCCACATTTTTAAATGGTAGTGTACATTATTTTAGAACTAGCTTTTTAAGGTCCACACAGAACACAAAACCCTCAGTCCCCTTGCATTGGTGGTCCTGTCAATCAGCACAGTACCAGCACATTTACCTGCGGTCTGCTTCTGAAACACTCTATTCATTTAGGGCTTGTGGAATGAAATGTTAAAATCTGGATTCATTGTTTAAATGTTTTTATTTGTCCAGAACCAGATGCATCATCTATACAGGTTATGTCTCTTCATATATAACAGCATTGTATCAGTCAGTTAGAGATGGAACTTCACATGATACATTTAAGAAAGTATTCATACAATATATGTTTTTGTAGGTGTGCGAGCAGTGGCACGAGTGTGTGTTCCCATTGCTGCGAGTGTTTGTTTGTTTGTTTGTTTGTGCGCTGGCATATATTTGTGTTCTGTGTGCGTGTGTGTGTGTGTGTGTGTGTGTGTGTGTGCTCGCAAGTGTTGTTCTCTGCTGCAGACCTCTTTCTTCTCTGAGTCAGTGCCATCAGTTGCTACGGCAACCAGGAGGCAGCATGAAAGCTAGCGAGAGAAGACCAAGGGAGAGAGTGAGGTGGAGCATGGCACAAAGCCGACTCGCAGCAGCTGTGGAACAGCACTGGGACGCTGTGCACGTTCTCTGGGTGTGTGTGTGGTCCCGTCTATCAGCACATAATAATACACCAAATCATATACTGTAGGAAAAAAGTCATTTTTGAAAAAAAAAATCCTTCGTCTGCAATTAAGATTCAGCGTTGTATCTGTAAATAAATACTGATATTTATCAGTGAATCTGTGCAGCCAGCTTTCCATTGTTTCAAATTAACAGGCGTCCTTCTGACAGTCTATCAGAAAGTGACAGCAGTTTTGACTCATTGTAATGTAGGATGTGGTTCGTCTTTGTGTGTATGTTGTGCAGAATGTGCTGGAAATTCACCATTCGAGACATTATTCCTAGGTGATTCATGAACAATGCAAATAATCACATAAATTACGCTCTTAAATATAAGGGTTCCTAAAGGAGATTTTCACAGTGATGCCATAAAATTACCATTTTGGTTCCTAAAAGAACCTTCAATGAACAGTTCCAAAAATAAAAAAAATTTCTTAGTTTGAAGAGTTTTTTTTTCTACTATAAAGAACCTTTTGTGCAATGGAAGCTTAAATGGATGTTAAACGTTCTTCATGGAACCATTGATGCCAATAAAGAACCTTTATTTTTGAGAGTGTAAGGTAGACAAAAGAGTTTTAGAGACATGTTTCAGTAAAACCAAAGGATAGCAGAAAAATATTCCTGACAGAGCAAAACATCTGGTCCTATGGAACTGGACACTGGAGTTTAAATCTCATTTTCATTTAATATTAAACAATATACAGTTTTGATTATGTTCATTGTTTAGATTGTGTTAATAATGGGAGATCTAGGATCTAAAAATTCTAGATAAAAACTAGCCTAAAAATACTAATAAAATCCTCTTTTAAACTATGTTGCAGTTGCTAAAACTCTTGAAGCCCATTTCCACCTCAGAGTGAAACAAAAAAGATAATTGCATATTACAAAGTTGCATTGCATGATATCAATTCATAATTGGGAAATAAAGTCACTATTTTTTTTTAGTTTTGAGGTGGAAATGAGCTCTCGTGTAAACAGCCTATTAAATCTACAAAATAATAGTTGCACAAACTTTAGCTCATTGCAGAGACTGTATTAAGGGAATGATGTGTGGGCTGGGAAAAGTGTGAATTTGTTTATGTGTGTGTGTGCTAAACCTCATTTACGTCGCCAGACAGTGAGAATGGCCTTGAACTTGACCTCAGGTCTATTCTCTTGTTCCTCTCCTCCTTCTCACCCTTAAACTCTCATTGTTGCGTTGTCTGCATTGACTCCTCTCTCCGGTCCCTCGTCATTCACACCAGCACGGCGGGCTGGGGTGACCTCGTCCCTGCCGCACACGCCCATTGGGGCTGTTCGCTTTCCCATGAGGCAAATCCAGGGTTCGAATTCCTTTCCCACATCCTCCGTCTTGTATTTACTTGCTTTTGTTTTAGCCGAGTGACTTCAGCAGCTTGAACAGGATATGCAAACCAGGCAGACACCAGGTCAGGCGCAGCTCAGGACTGGAGTGGAGCTGTCAAAGACACAATGAAATGGTGATTCATGAGGATATAAGCGCTGCTTGATAAATGATATCCTAGTAATCATGAACTTTGTTTTCCCAGCTTTCATCACAATGACCAAATTGTTTAGTTACCACTAAAATACAGTGTGTCTGATCTTGGGTTTGTGTGCATATTTGTTTTCATTTCGAAGCTTCCAATTACAGCCTTATTGAAACTTTACTTATTTATAATAATTTGAAAAGCCTTTTTTATGTTAAATTGTAATACATCATTAATGCAATGTCCTATTTTTTTTCTTTCAGGATTTGTCATATTTTTATATACCACTAGTATTTGGAATCTTTGGACATTTTCATTTGGATTTCACATAAGACTTTAATACAAGTGCCTTACAATTATATTTTTACATCAGTATCTTAATTCACTGTATGTCATTTTCATACAGTAATATTAATATTAAAATGTAAACTTGATGTAATGATGAATAAAACATTTTTGGCATCATTGGCATCAGTAAATCAAAGAGCAATATTTTTTCTTTCAACAAAGTAACATCATTGTTGATTTACTCTGCAGTTAGCAGATGACAGGAATTGTTCAGCATTTGATTACTAAGATGGAGATTTGAGGACAGTCATCAGTGTGCGCTGGGAATCAAGGCTGCATTCGAAAGCCTTCACAGACAGTATATGGAGGAAGACAAGAAGTTTATACTGAGATCCCTTCATCATTTTGAAGGCCACCAATGCATTCTTGCCAATGATATTCCACAATCTTCAACACATATGGTTCAGCAGTTGGTGGAGAAAATTATGTCAGTTGAAAGAGGTAAATAATTAATATACATCATTGTAATTTTGTAATTAATTGTGTTTAATAATACTGAATTTTTACAATACAACATTATATATAATGTCCCAAAACAGTCCCAAAATCCTAGTGACGGTAGCACATGTGGTAACACTTTAGTATAGGGACCAATTCTCACTAGTTTCTTATTAGCATGCCTATTATTAACATATTGGCTGTTTATTAGTACTTACAAAGCACATATTCTGCATGACCATATTCTACATCCCTAATCCTACCCCATACCTAAACTTAACAACTACCTTACTAATTAATAATAAGCAGTAAATCAGGAGTTTGAGGCAAAAGTGTGACCGCACCTTTTATTAATATCCATAGCACAACATTGTAAAAAAAAGCCCATGTGTGAAAATACATATAAGAGAGAGAGTGTAAAAATGTCATATTATTAAATACTTTAAATATTAATAACATTGTCCTTAAATAAAAATATAATGTATGTTAAACGTATGAAGAATCTCTGAAGGCAGTTTCCTTACAAACTGTTGACAGTTTAGTCATTGACTGACTGGGCAGAATGGACACAGCTTAAGGTAATCGGTGAAGGACACATCTTTCTTATGATCACTCACAGATTCTATGTCCTTCACTTACTGCCCTGCTTTATATTGACATGCCAGCAGTGTTGTATAAGATGTTTTGGTAGGTGGATGTATAACTCTTTCTTTTCTGTTCTCCTTTGTTCTCTTTGGAGCCCAAAGGGCACAAAGACCACCATTTGCAGCATGCTGTCTCATTCACTTCTGTAAGTGATGCTACTGAGCGTGGTCGATCCTTTTACTGAAATTATTTCGTGATATTTTGCACTCTTTGTAACTAAATACCTATTTGAAAACTCCAAAAATTATTGGTATGTGGCCACTGCTGTAGTAGCCCTATACACAGAGACTGAATGAGCTAAATGTTTGGTTGTTTAGTTGACTAGTTAAAATTCAGGCACAGACTCCGGGTCTCACCAAAGTGTGTGTCAGATCAGCAGCATTACGGCCTACAGTACACTAATGCACCTTGTCTCCTGGCACACGGCCACACAGATCTGAGCGGCCAAGAAATGTTGTTGGACTGTAATACTGTAGACTGGATGTGGTTCATTGCTAGTTGAATAAACCCAGAACAAATCAAATAAAGAAAATGATTCAGTCTTATATGCTTCCACCATCTTAGAGTGAGTTTCAGTTTCATGCAAAATATGACGGGGTGCCTTTAGGATTCTTGAATTTAATTGTGTATGAAAATTGTTCTCCAAAATATTACAGACAACAGCAGAAGTTTGTTTTTAAAGTAAACTTTTATTAAAATCCATACCAGGACATTAAAAAGGCACATGCGGAAATACAAAAAACAATATATTACACATTTGCGTTCAACTGCAACATGAAAGAAAAACATACAGTAAGATGATGAATAGAACTATAGCATTACAAGTTAAAGTATGATTTCAATTATTATCGTTATCATTACAGGACTATGACTAGCTGAAAATCACTTTCTACAAAATCCCAGAAAAATATAGAAGTAAAAAATTGCATAATAAAGGCCCCATTTCATCAATCCATTGTCTTCACATTCACTTGATTTGTCAAATTTTGCAGGGACATAAAAACAGATTATCTCAGTTTTACTGAAAGGATAATGCTGTAATTCAAAATTATTTTAAGAAAAATTATTATAAAATAGATTGCACAATTCTCTTCAAATCGTAATAAATTTGTAAAACATTTGCATATTCAACTGAATTTTTCAGCCATGATTGATTGTAACACAAAATACAGAGAGACATTTAGAGAGCATTTAATACCCCTTGAATTTGTTTATTTTTTGAGTGCTGAAACAAAAATGAAAAACACAAAAGCTAGATGAAGATGCTTTTTAGTGGTCGATGACTTCACAGTTTGTTGTTGTTTTAGTAGGAATTAAATATTCATACGTATTCTGCTAAATATTCCTCGCACCTTAAAACAGATTTAACCTGCTGTCATAAATAGCTGCTCTGATCTGCCTTCTCTTCCAGGTGATTGCAAGCCCAACGCAATTGCATAGAAATTAAAGACAACAGCTCTCTGTCCAACAAGTGTGTGACACACAACACACTGAGCTGTCCAATCAGAGTGCAGTATCGTTCACCGCTGCCGTGGGTCTCACACTCGTACATGCAAAATCTACAGAGCCTCACACACCATTTCTAATAATTCATGTTAGATTTCATTTAGTAATCAGTTATTGGAGAAATACATTAGGGTATGTACACAGGCCACTACATTTTCCTTTAATACTGAAAACTACTGAACTAAAAAAAAGGGTGGGGGTGTTATAAAGTGCATTATGCTAAAGATTGTACCAAGACAGACTAGATAGAACTGCGTTAAATTTATAAGACATTTTTTTTAATCTCTCTTTTTTTTTTTATCAAAAAGTACCTAAATGATTGGCCTTTAAAAATGACATTTTCTAGAAAACCCTCATTAAATTCACTATAGAACTACCCGAATATCTTTTTATACTTGGAGAATCCCAAACAAGTGCGTTTCTACAAATACACAATTTGCTGAGTACTTTGACCCAGACCCCTACAAAGAGTTTCTCTCATCTTCTACACACACACACACACACACACACACGCTTGGCTCGCAACATACAGCCCTTAGAACATTTGATGCTATAACTGCTTCAAAATTGCCAAAGATTGAAGTCATGTAGAACAATTAAAGTGCTGTCTTTTATCTGATGTTGGGGCACATGCATAGTAAAGACCCGTTTGACTCCATCATCCCGTTTCAGCTCCGATCCTCCATTTGATGGATTTCACGTTATTCGACTTGACTCTAAAAACCTGAAAAGACACACAAAAGAAACAGGAAATGTGTTTAGTGAAATAATATTTCTTGATATTTGACCATTTCAAATCAAACACATTTGATTACTGAAAACTGTCAGGTTATCTCATTAGGACCGGCTTTTGTATTTTGAGATGTTCTGTTATTGGAAATAATGTTATAATGATTTTTTTCTGTTTTGTAGGATTCTTTCAGAAGGTTGCAGCAAACGAACACCTCAGACAGGCCGAGTGCCAGGTCGAGAGATTGAGGCCGAAGTTGACGGTGCCTGTGTGCTTGGTACGACGTGGAACTGAAGCAAAGAGGAGGCATGTGACAGAAGCTAAACCCGGAGAACTCCAGAGTTTAGTCGTTCCACGTGGCTTAAACAAGCAACTCGAGGCATGCAGGTGATTAAGAACACAAGAGCTCATCAAACATCCACATTTGTTTATATTTATAGGGTTGCAATGACTCTATCCCTCTGTTTCATTGTCAGAAAACTGGATAAGTGGAAGTTTGTGTATGATGGTCGGCATCTGTATCGTGTCGCAAAAAACGCACCACCCTCTCTGCTTCTCTTTCATTCTTTCTTTCGCGATTTCCCTCTCTCCCTCCGGTTGTCTTCCCTAAATGAATACTCATTGAAGTGTTACTGTGTCTCTGTCTCCCTCCTTCTGTCCCGGCTGAATAGAAGACTGAATTGAGCAAACAGTCAGCCTGTCAGCTCAATAGGCAGTTTGACCATGAACTCCGAGTCCCTCCCAGGCACCCAGCATCATTGTCAAGAGGGGGAGGGAGAGACAGAGAAGGGGGGGAGACAGACAGACTCAGACTTTGGGGGGCCCCGGTGCCCATTTTTTGGGGGAGCCTCATCGTGGTGGTTCCCAAGGCTGGTGCCTGCATGGAGAGGCGAGAGCAGCTGCTCAGAAAAGGGGAGCCTTGTGTGTGTGTGTGTGTGTGTGTGTGTGTGTGAAGATGGGAGAGTGTCTGCCCCTTTGCCCAAGCCCCAGCCACCTCGCACGCTCCCAGACGCAAGCTGCTGCAGATTCTTCGCTTCTGATGTGCTTTGCCTTTGTTTTTACTGTGCATAATTTACTGTGCCGTCCCTCTCAGCCACTCTTCCCCCCAGTTTGCCACCTGTTTACTGTGGCGCACTTAGATTACTGAAAACAATGACATGATTGTAGACCCAGTGTGACTGCAATCCTGTAAATCTCTGCTGCCTGCATTAAGAGTTTTATCACTCTTGAACTATTTAATCCTTGTTTTGGAATTTAAAACTTAATCATTTTAAATTACATTTTTAATGTGATAAAAGTGGAAAAAAGGAAAAGTTTTAGTATGGTCACATTTGCAGTTTGCAAAAACTCTTTGTATAGCTGTTCTAAAAGTTTGATTTGCGCACATTGACATCCGTTTCTAGTAGTTGCATTAGTTATGCACTACCGTTCAAAAGTTTGGGGTCATAAAGATGTTTTTTTTTTTTTAAGAAATTAATACTTTTATTCAGGAAGAGTTTATTAAAGGGGTCCTATTATGCTCTTTTACAAAGTCTTGATTTTGTTTTGGGGGTGTACTAGAACATGCTCTCATGCTTGGTGGTTCGAAAAACGCATTATTTTTCACATCATTTACATTATTACAATACCTTTCTCCCCAGCCTGGCACAAACGGCTCGATTAGTTCCGGGTTGTTGAAGGCCCACCTTCCGCAAAACGAAATGTGTTGTGATTGGTTAGCTGTCCCAGTGCGTTGTGATTGGTGAACAGCTTAGACGGTGTTTCAGTACTGCCCCGCCCCTTGCCAAAGCAGCAAGTTCCGTCTGCTCCGGTTTAGTTAAGGATGGCGCCAATATTGCCATATCAATTTGAGCCGAATTCAGACCCCGAGAATATTGAACAAGAGGATCGCGTAGAACCTTTGCACGCACGGATATTGCAAGACATATTAGAGTGGTAATGTTATTGTTGTTTTTTTTTTGGTTCTAACCATGACCTCGCCCCTCCCCACCCTCCAACCATTCAAATTTCCATAGGTGGGATTTATTTGAATGATATTCTAATGGGCCGCTTTGTGACATCACAAAAACCCTGGAAAACAAGCTGTAGTCCAAACGAGCCATTCATTATAGTTCTTGAAAAGGGATTTTTTAAAAACCTCCCAGCTTTGGAGTGGACTTTGAGATTTGTAACTTTGTAGATCTTTTTTATGCCCAAACATACACACTACACATTGACTAAAATTGAAAAAGTGAAAAAGCATAATAGGACCCCTTTAAATTGATCAAAAGTGACAGTAAAGATATAATAAATTGATCAAAAGATTTATAACGTTGCAAAAGATTCTGTTTTAATGCTGCTTTTATGACATTTCTTCTCATCAAAGAAATGGCTGATAAATTCAGCTTTGCCATCACAAGAATAAATTACATTTTAAAATATATTAAAATAGAAAACAGTTTTTACTGTAAATTATAATCAAATTGTAAAAATATTTCACAATATTACAGTTTTTACTGTATTATGATCAAACAAATGCAGCTTTGGTGAGCATAATAGACTTCTTTTAAAATATTTCATGTTTATTTAATCTTACTGCCCTTAAACTTTTGAACAGTTGTGTATTTACTAAAATACTAAAAATGTATTTTTGAACATGTTCCATGCTACTACAGTATAACATGGAGGTACCAATTAAATACCATAGTACCATAGTATTTCCATTTAATACCACCATCGTACCTCATGGTACTTTGGCGGCATAGGACATTTTTGTAAGTGCAAACAGCTAACATGCACCTTCTTCTCTTGAACAGAGATACCGAGCCCTAGACCTACGCTAGTCCTCCACTGTATCTCCTCGCTCAGGGTATTGGCTGGACTTTCAGTGATGGGACTTAAACAAAGGCAGTCCTCTGAGAGAATGAAGGACAATGGCCTGTATTGTTTACTTTGCTACCTCACTTAATCAGGCACAGCCGGCTCTAATTGGTGTGTTGGTTAAGCGGTTTTTAAACTTATAGCTTCCTGGGCTTAATAACAGTGTGGCACAGTAAGCTCGCCACGGAGAACAATACTGGACTTGTCTGGCCCACAACTCTTAGAAACCAAGACGTACAAAAGGAGCCCGTCCTCATTGAGACCTCTCTATCATGCTCTCTGCTCCTATTCTTGCTCTCTCTAAGCATGTTTTCCCATTAGTTTGTCTTTAAATAGATGCTAAATAATCCGAGATGTTCGCTTATAGTTATGTAAGACTAAAAACAGCAATCCATTTTGCTCATTCAAACTCATGGGAGAGCTAATATAATGACGACCACAGCTGAAAGCAGGAGGGAAGTCTTGCTGTTCTTCTCAATAATGGCAGCACGCCATCTCCATGGCTGGCATGGTATGACGTCTGGGCAGCAGAATCCCTGATGGCAACCTATTCAGCATTGATGCCCGCAGATGCAGCTCTGCCTCAGCCATTGTGCCGGGGAATGATTTAATGCAAACGACTACAAAACATCTCCCCGCCCCCTTCAGCGCCTATCACAACCAGGACGTGTGATATTCACAATTAACAAACACATCTGCTGTAATGAACAGTGCCTTCGAGCAGGGGGAGCGAGAGAGTACAATATGTGTAAACGAGAAGAGGCGAGAGAGAGGAGGGTGTGAGACGCAGGAGAGTGATGGTGGGTCATACCTGCTTATTTTCCACTTCCATTTAATGCCCGCTTGTTCTAAGATGGTGGCTTTGTGCAAACTGCATCTCGTGACGGGAGGAAGGGGGCAGGCGAGCAGCGAAGGGGAGGGGAGCAGCAACGCCAGCAGGACGACAGCCACACAACCGACCTGCCCCAATG
>NW_015540949.1:522741-527534 GCF_001515605.1 Sinocyclocheilus anshuiensis
TCTTTCCTTTCCCTGGCATCGAGGATGGTTGGTCTGTTTGAGAGTGGAAACGGAAAGATGAAGGGCATAAATGCATCAGCATGTGAGGGCATAAGCAAGATCGGGCATGCACGTGCACACGCACACCTTTTCATGTCTGTTCTCATGGTAAAGTCTGCCCTGAGCATGCAAATCACTTTCATTATGCAAATGCATGCAAATCAGACCCAGCCATCTGAGAATCAAGGCTGGGAAAAAATCTACACAGAGATATCGAATGAAAGAGACAGAGAGTGAAGGATAAATCCTTTGGGTGGCAGGAGGCGGCTAACAGAACTAAACGCTGTGTGGAGGAACAACGGTGTCCCAGAGAGCACAAAAATGGCCGTTTAAGATTGGAACACACTCTTTCTTCATGGCATTTTAGTGTGCACACAAAACGCAAACCTTATTTGAGTATTAAAAATCTCACAATATCTGTAGCTACTGATCCATGTCATAGTTCTAAATTAAACATTGAAAGTTGCTCTGAAAGGAAGCATGTTGACAGAGCTCTGGAAGCATAATGGAAATGGAAGTCATATAAATCACGGAATGTTCTAGACAACACTGAAACACTCATTGGGGTCGAGGGTGAAACGTGAGATCATCTTACACGCCATGTTAAAAATAACTTAGTCAGGGTGGAAAATGATATTTCCTGCCCACCAGATAAAAATACAATTTTACCGATTTTACTTTTTTATATTGTATTTTATACATTTGAATGGAATAAAAAATTACATTAAACTACAGTTTAATTAAAAATTAAATTGTGTATATATATATATATATATATAGCAGATAATATCTTTTGATTTCATGAAGGACTGTTGATGCACACAGCACTATCATAAATATGAGGAGTTTGTTTTTCCATGTTTACATTAGATGTTTCAGTAAGACTCTCCAGATTTAGCTGGATCAAGTGTGCATTTAAATTCGAAAAAGGTGGATTTGTGGTTTAGTTTCCATACCTGGAGTTTATGGAAAGAGTTTTTAAAACCTGAAAGAAGACATTAAAAGGTCTCTGCATGTCTCCTTTTGTTAACTTTATAGATATATTGCTTTGGAAATATTTAAGTGAACTGATATCTAATGAATCCGTTTGCAAATCCATTGTTATTACAGAATAAATTAACATTCCTCGAACATTATTAAAGCAAAATGCATTGCACTTTATTTTTCAAATAAGCTGTAAGTTGCAGAGCGATTTGAATGAGGCATAAAACAGATATAAAGTGACATGTTTTCTTTCTGCATTCCTTGCCAGGCAGCTTTATTGCTCTGTAGATGGGCTTTATGTCAAAATCTGCACCCTGCTGAGAATGAATTCTGTAAAGAGCTGCTTTGTAGAAAACAATATGTATATACAATATATATATATATATATATATGTAAAGATTGTATTGTATTCTATTAGTTTTTAAAATTCCAAATTTAATTCAATGTGTTACTTGCCGGTTTTTTTTTTTGTTTTTTTTTTTTAAAATTGTTTGTACACCATTTTTTTTTCTTATAGGTCACCTGCCACAGTGGCTGGCAGATAAGGCAAAAATACTAGCCTCTACCCAGAAAGCACCAGAATTACCAGTACCAGCCCAAAATTGAAACCCAATCTCACACGTTCATCTTGAGGCATATCTTTAGAGGATGGACTATGAATCCCTGTTAATCATCTCAGAAGCTCAGGGAGTCTTTATTGTCTGGTGGACGGTCCCACAAGGGGAAACAACTCAGCATGGTGGGCTAGTCTTTACTTAGAGTAATTTCTGAGGTAGCGATGGTCTTTGTTTTAAGGTGCCGTTAGTTGGGCCGGAGTGTGAGAGAGTTGGCTGAGGGGTAAATAAAGAGGGATTGAAGGGGTGGGGTTCTGCTGAAAGGCAGCAAACCTTCCCTAATTGGCACTTGACATTTTTTTTACTGTGGCTGGATAAAGTGGGCCCTCTCTCAAGACCACTCCAAACGCTTGCTGGAAAAGTGCCTTATGCAAATACTGCAAATAGGAACCATTGTCAGGCCTCTGACATTAACAGCTGAGGTAACAATAGGACTGTGTGCTTTCAGTGGACACGTAGGTGTGTTGAAGAGAGTGCAGGACAATGTGGCAGAGAGTGGACAGCATGTGAAAAGCCATCCAAATGATGCTTCAGTGGGGAAAAAAAGTCATTTCACCAGAGCGAGTACTAGTTCGCCATGCCAAGCTTTCAACAGAATGGTCCATTAAAATTGGACAATCAAGCAGATGCATGGTTTTACAACATCTGAATATTTGTTTTCTTCAACTGCTCCTCCAATAACACATTGCTTAAATCTATGAGTGTAAATAATTCATATAGCAGCATTCGGTATTATTATTCAGCTATTTTCAGACACGGTCTAAACACAAACACATTGTGCAATTACCCATTCATTCCTTTAGACTAAATTTGAATGTCTAAACGAGAACGGTGTGGTCTTCTTGTCGCCGTACAGTATGTGTGATGAATCAACCTTTCATGTAGTCAGGACAGCGTTTGGCTACACCTGTTACTGCTGAGTATTTAATCCCCTTTGTGTGTGTGGGCCCATTGACTTCTCTAACAGCCCAAAGGGAATTCACAGTTCATTGGGGTGACGTTCGGGCAGGAGGGGGTCAGAGAGAACGGCGTCTATTCCTCAGTTTCTCTCCAGCAGTGCAGCCATTTTGGGGCTCTGTTGGTGAGTTCCGTCCAAATAAAGAGAAGCATTGCCGGGGGCAGGAATCAGAGCAGCGCTCACCAATAGCAGCCTGGCTGATGTGACTGGGACGCTGTCAAAAGGTTGGTAAAGGAATCCATTGTCTCTGTGACAAGTGGACTGGCTCTATTGACAGTACAGTTGACGGGAGAGTGGAGGAGGGTGGTAAAGATAAGGGCACAATGCCTGGTTTTCTAGTTGATACTTGAAGTTCGAAATGCTAAGTGCAAGAAAACTGCCATTCGCGCTTTTCCTTTCTGTTCCTCTGTTCCCTGCTCTCCAGACAAACTGAGAGGAGACCGTTCTGAGTTTGATTAGAAGCCAGCAGCAATGGCTTTCATTATACCTCACACGCCTTGACGTGTCCAACTTGAATGCTACCTGCAAACTTCACGCTGAACAGTCAAGGTATGCTAACCATTCAAGTAAGTTGCCAAGAAGCATCACATAAATATTATTAACAAATACTTGAATAATGTACTCTGAGAGATTTCTTTTTTCAGTCAAGGACATTTTGTAATTGACTGTGGTTTAGTGCTTATTGTAACTATGCCAAGATGGATGTTTCACTGCTAAGCTGGTGTAAAAGAGGCAACAATGAAAACGGATAATGACCAAGTGATGCAAATCAAGTCAAATCAAGACAATGATGATTGATATGATCTGCTACATACAGGTAAGTTGCAGTTTAGGTCTTTTTGACAATAAATGCATTAATACCAGGAAAGCAGGCAAAATCAGGACAAAACAAGTTATTGCAAACCTTCAACAGTTTTGGAATTGCAACAAAACTCTAAAGCTGCCTTTTTACTAACTCTGACAAACAATAGACCAAAAGTCATTAATCTCCAATGGAGTGTAGCATTAGAGCTGCGTGAAGTTCTGATCATATGTGAATACAGAATTTTCTGATCTGATTTGAGCTTCAGTTGTGTTGAAATATTTGAAGTTTTTTGGCTATACCAAATGCAACCACCAGACTGGATTCGATGTAGGCCTACAGTATTCTAATCAAAACTATGAGTGTGAGATGAGAATTCTGAATATTTTTGCACTAAAACATTATTCTTTAAAAACTATTTCTCTAAAATGACCGGTTATGAATAATTATGTATTCATCTTTCGGATGAGACGTTAAACCGAGGTCCTGACTCTCTGCGGTCATTAAAAATCCCAGGATGTCCTTCGAAAACGAGTAGGGGTGTAACCCCGGTATCCTGGCCAAATTCGCCCATTGGCCTCTGACCATCATGGCCTCCTAACCATCCCCATATATGTAAGGAATTATTATTATTATTATGTCCAAAATTATTCGTTTATTATTATTAACTAATTAATCATGTTGATTAGCCCTAGAAAACCTACCAAGGCTTTTTTTTTTTCAAATGTATTGATGTCAATTGTTTTGTGTGGATATATTTGAAAATGTATTATTCATTAGTTTTACCATAGTGAATAATTGGCGGATAACGACTGCTTCACAACCAGTTTGAATGTTTTATAGGACTGCCATTAGTGAATGCAATGTGACAATCCTAAACAAATGGCAGCTTTTGTCAGTGATTTCAATAAATTAGTTCATTAGAAACCAGTCCGAAACATTGGAGGACATGATCTAGTCAATGCTAATGTGCATGTAGAGTTTTTAAACACATGTAGCACACACTTGATCAATCTGCCTCAATCTCATTTATCTAATCAGTGACAACATTCAAACTCTATTTGTCTTTTGCTCAGAGCGATGTACGGTTTAATCCCTGCACCTGCAATGCAGCAGCACTATCTGTGGCTACAGCAGTAATGCAGCGCCTCACCACATAGATTCCATTTTCAACCTCTAAAATGTACCTGGTAATAAATAGCATTACTAAATCAGAATTTGAATACTCTGTGATCTGTTAATTCCAGATGAGATCCTTTAAATCTCATTTAACATGTCCAAAGGTGCAGTGATCTGGTGGCTGATGTCCATCCACTGATCACAAGCATAATAGTGAAGCGGAATTGTGGTTTTGGCCTCCTAATGGCCAAAGACTGTTCAGGTTCAGCTGCTGAAC
>NW_015540949.1:527581-542474 GCF_001515605.1 Sinocyclocheilus anshuiensis
CCAAAGACCTGTATTCAGGACCATCCCAACAAGCTTTGCCACTTAGAAAGTGGCCATCCCCGGAGCTGGCTCCATTCCAGCCCCATTTATAACCCAGCCAACTGTCACATCCAATCAAGAACCTCTCAGCACAAACTTAACAAATTCGAGTTCAGACAATTGTCGTTTGTTTCTCAGCGCTGGCTCAAGGTCCGAATGCATCCGAAGCTTAGAATAGCAGCCAAATTTGTGTGGGAACGCTTTAGCCCGTTAATTATTCAAACACATGAGTTGAATTGAGCGAGTCCGGGTTGGTATTGAAAAAGACAATGGGGTCTCAACTCACCAACCTTGTTGAACAAAGGTAACGAGTGAATGAGCTTTGTGCATTCGCTGCAGGCTAATACTGCGGAAAGCACCAGACTGGGTGTTAGACAGGCACCCGTGGGTGATCGTCATGTGGCCCTAGTGTTAAGCCTCGGCCTGCTGCTTTGTGCTTTGAGACTAGCAGCTTACAGATTAAACATGATCATGTTTGACCAACTCACCACTGCCCTGAATGTTCGCATAAACCAGGTTTTATCCATACAAATCCGCAGTTTTTGTGTATTAGAATTTCAGATTTTCATTCTACAAAAGAACCTACATTTAATCAGTGCATCCTGCTGATATTTGTTTGGCATTACTTTCATTCTATGCATTATTTATAATGAAAGGTGTTGCCTACTGGCGTGAATGTGCATTTTTCCTGTTCCTCTTAATTTTTCCATGTTTACAATGTGTCTATGAATTGAACATCCCATTTATTTGTCTAATACTAGGCAGGTCTAGTCCCTGAGTAATGCATTTTATATCAAAAGACATTGCAGTTGAGTTTGAAAATTTCACATCTGCTCTTATGATTTGTTTGCTTTAATTTTTCATGCACATAATTCATGCACATTGCACATAAGTATGACAAATATGAACAAGCTCCATAACAGGCTTCTCAGAAAAAAAAAATTGATGTTTTGTACTTGCATATTCCTTTAGTTCTAGGTTAACGCACCTTTTACAATCGCATTAACACCAACCCAGAGTGGAAACACTATTTTTACATGCATTATAAAGGAGGGTAATGACAAGGATTGGGCATTACGAGGAAAGATGATGCTGCATAATACTTTATATGAGAAGGGGGAACAATCATTGCTTGTTTGTCGAACAAAAAATAACCGTTTAAGAAAGAAAATGCTGTTTACCTTCTCTATCAGCAGTGATGGAGGCCATTTTGTGATGCAGAGATTGAGGAGGAGAGAGAGTGAGGGAGACTTAGGAGGAAAAAGAGAAGAGGAGAGGAGAGGAGTACAGATCTCAAAGTGGGGTGATGCCTTTCAGGTGTGTAATGGGATTCTTGTTACTTTCGGTTATCTAGCTTTATGAAGAATGTATAACACTCATACAGCTAGATAACCAAAGATAACAGCCAACCCCTCCGGCCACCCGTCCTCTTCCACCATATGAAAAACCCAACCAGGGTTGAACTGGGACCTGAAAAGAGAAGATTTTTTTTATTAATTTTGTAATTAGGACTGGATTGAAGTCAACTGTATTTAGTATTGAACACTAGTGTTAATTAAACCTGATGTGTTTAACACAAGTCATTCATTAATGATCATGACTGTGCTACGGGTGTCTTGCTTATAGACTTCTAATTATTTCTCAGACATCTCCTTTCAAAGCTGACTGGTTAAAATTTGCTAGTATAAACTTGGCTATGAGTTCACCAGTCTGTTAATCCAGTCTGAACTGGTTTTTAGAGATGCAAGGGGTTCATTCACTGCTTGTTGTCTCTGTCTTACATTGCAGGCTGATCATTCTCTTCCTGGGTGAGAGATGGCTTCAAACACATCCCGCAAAGGCTGGGATTTATTTTTAAATGGGGAAAAAAGACCCTGACTGTGCTGATGGAAAAAAAGCAAAAAGAATAGTAACACTGGTTGTTTTAGTTTTCCGCAAATTTACCCTCAAGTCGCTGTTGTTTGTGTTTCAAAAGCCTGTCTTTCAGTAAGTGGCAGAATCATGAGGTCTCTCTCTCTCTCAGTTTCTCTCTCTCTTTCTCACGACTCTGTCAATCAGATTTTATGCAAATAAAAGAGGAGCTAGTCCAATTAAAAGCCTTTGTGTGAGAGGAGCCCCTCCCCGTACACTCTCAGAGGTGTTGCAATCAAAGAGAAGAGAGGGAGAGGGAGAGAGACTGTCATCACTTATTACAGCCTTTCAAGCCTAGTGAAAATGGCCACACAGGGGCGAGTTCAAACACTTTTATTTACTCTACACACAGCTCATCATCTAATTATTTTACTAACAGCACCAGCACATTGTTAAAAGGACAAAATGTCCTCAGCCAACTAGCCATTTTGACTAAATTAGAATGCTAGAATATTTCCCTGTAAATGAACAGTTAGCACACACAAACATGCTTATATGATACACAGGTAGACACATGCTCTGAGCCAAAAGGAAAAAAAGCCTCACAATTGAATATTAAAATGTCAATACAACAATAATAATAATAATAATAATACATTTTATAATTATGCGTGTTATCTCACACCAGCATCACAACAACCGTATAAAACTAATTAACAATAATATTTTATTTTCGTTGTTTTATGCAAAAGAAATGTTGTGATGGTGGCGGTGAGATAATCATATTGCTTATATTCACGTCACATGATGCGTCACTTCTAAGGTTTCCTGTTTCTTGTAGGCCTACTGCAAAAATATTGATTGATGCCAAGAATTAACGGAAAGGTACATTAATTAACTATTCTGTTAGACTTGACTGTAACTAGTTAAAACCTAACACCGCAGAGACAGTCGTGATTAGCTGTAGGTTTTTTTTTCTCTGTCTCTTTTTTAGTTTTAATCATTCGAATCAAACAAATCTAAAATATATTGCTGATGGATTTTATCTGAATAAATACAAATTATCGACCTTAGGTTTTCATAAGAATAGGTTTCAATAAGTATAAGCAACTATAGAGGAGACATTCATTGGCCTGTTTGTTTCTTTGTGTCTATTTGCGTCTTTAAATATGATAGGCTATATCTGAATTTATTTAAATGATTGTCTCGGTGAGAAAGGCGTGCAAGAAAACATGGAGAATGCAATTAATTTTATTAGATGTTTACGAGTAACTGAAAACCTATTAACATGTGAATTAAAAATAAAGCAATTAAATACCAATAAGAAACGGAAATTTATAGACTATGTTGTATAAAAATAGGCCTACTACAGACCGACAAAAAGAGTTTGACGAAACTTCTATTTAGAATGTTTGTTACGTTACACTAAATATTGTTATATTTATGGAGGAAATTGCTTTAAAAATAATTGGAATGATTCGAGTTTTGTCAAGTAAACTGGTCGTTATTATTTTCATGTGCGTTTTATTCCTATTCACTATTTTAACAGTGAGATTAAAACAAAAACAAAAAAACTACAAATAAATGTTCTTTGGTTAAAATTAAGTATAGCTATAGAAAGGCTTTGGTGTCGTGCTCTTTCAGTCGCAATCTAATGCTCTCTACTTCACACTCTATGAATGGATCCGTGGTTGTGTATGAGTGTGTTTGTGTGTTTGTGTGTATAGACCATATAGGCTAATACGATAACAGTACAAATATTAAAATAAGAATATCTTAATATTTGTAGCTACCTGTGTAACTTGTCCCTCGTGTAAAATCTCTCTTTCTCTAACGGACGTCCTACATGGGGAAAAATAAGCAAAGGGAGAACAACGTGAGAAAAAAGAATTTGTCTGATTTTTTTTTTTTTTACTTTAGAAATAGGCTACCTTTCCGACCGAGTGTTACAGAGGTGTATAGTACATTTTGGAATGATATAGCCCAGCTATAACACAGTCCGCATGAGCAACAGAGATATGTGAGGTAGACCACACCTTTACGTCCGCGATGGGCATTTTTAAACGAACCCGATATAGCCTATAACCTATAACAACTTTTGTTGTGTCAAAAATGTACAATTTCCCTCAAATACTTTAGACTGCTGATATCTTACTGCATCAATGAACATAGTGTGCAATGCAAGAGAGGGGATGAAGTTTGTGACACTATGGTCGCACAGTCCATAAGGTTTCAATCCATGAGTGACGCTGGTCATCCTTCGGTCAGTCGTCACAATCTTATTGTTAATATTTTGTAATGTTGTGGGGTGGGGGCATGTAGCTCTACAGAGTCTACCTATATAGGCTACATGTCTGTGTGATATTTTATAAACCGATAAAATCAAAACTTATATAAAACTTAATAAATTATAACACGCCTCAGTGTTCATATAAGATAAAGGTGACCGAGAGAAACGCGCGTGAAAGAGGCACGTGGAGAGCAGATATTCGGCCTTGTGATAAATCTGAACGCTGGCCATCAGGATTAGACACGTCATGCGCACAGGCCACTTTCTCATAAACACCACACAATACAAATTACAGTCATTCAAGCCAAGGTTTTTAGAAACAATTCTTGAGTGTATTTGCTGCAAAGTACTTGTTCTGTAAATACACATTATAGCTTTCCTGCGTCATGTAGTTTGAAATGAATCAGACGAACGAATTGTTCTGTTATTCTTGTTTTATTCTGTGGCTTAATGATAAAAGAAGACTCAGTCAAAACTCATCAAATAAACCACGAGCTTTCCCGCACTACCTGTTTATCACAAAACTGGTAAATATTCTAAATGAAGGCTTTTAATTCAAACATAAAGCTCACTGCTGTAACTCTATAATTTCTCATTTAAAAATCCATTTGACGCTGATGTTTACAGACCAAAGATATGTGAATAACAATAAAATAAATAAATTCCAAAAAGCACCGACTTATTAATTGCCAGTAATTTACAAATTAGAGTAGGGGATCCAAATACAGACTTATGAGTGGAGTCTTCTGAAAGAGAATCCGTATAACGAATTCCTAACCTTCAAACCATCTACTGGCTTCTTTCTATGAAAATGAGATGACTACCGATACGATACTATTGACTATTTTACGTTAATTGCGTCCAAGAAGGATGCACGCGCCCTGATCACCTCTAACAGCAGCGCGTCTCGAGCGCCAAACCCTACAAGGACCGCTACACGCGCAACCTGTTCTGGGACTTATTTCTATCAGTTCTCCCTTCACCCTTAAAAAACTAAACACGACTGCAGAATTCATGCAGTGGCTTTATGAATGCATTCTACAATACAGACGTAAATATTAGCGTATACTCACTCCTATCCACGAGCATCGACGATCTTTAGGACGGATCGCAATGATAAATGTGCGCGTGCCAGCTGCATGCACTCCAGAATGTTGTCTAGCGCTTTGGTCCTCCGCTTCATGGCTGCGGCTCTGCGTGACGTTGCAGTGGCCCCATCCATTCAGCGTCTCCGTATCGGGCTGCACGCAGTCTTTTCACCCATATTTCCCATTGAGATGCTCCTCTCCTCCCCTACAGAGAGTGAAATGAGCTGCTCGTTGTCCCCCCTCTTATCATTCCGCGTATTAAACGCTTGTGGGCCTCAACCTGCAAGCCAAAAAACATATAGCATATTTTAAGCCCTCCCCTTATGACACGTTGCGGGTACAGTTTGTCCCCACCCTCTTGAATTAGCAATGCAAGGCTTTTTAAATGTAAGGAGAAGCATTTTAATTTGCGCTCTTTTGTTAACAATTATAATAGTAGGCTAAATTGTCTCTAAGTGTTCTTGCGCTAGACATTATAACATTTATAATGAATATAATGTAGATTATAACTGACATGCAATGACTAAGTTTTTTTAGTTTCATACACTCGAGTAAGAATATTTGCTGTGTAAATGCCTACACGTTCACTATGTGGAGTTTCTATATCTGAGCCTCAGTAAAGGCCTTGATTGTTGTGGTGCAGTGGTGAAATGAGTGCCTTTTGTAGAAGAACTAAGAACACTTTGACTTAGAGACTCCTTTAACTGTAACCCACAGTCTAAATCAAGTGCACTCGCTCCCAGCAACCCGTTGTCTTTGGCTTTTTCTCTGTAAGTGTCTAGGAATGTGACCACTGAATCGGCAGGGTGAAACCGTGCAAATCAGCTTTAAACGTCAGGACCGAGAGTAGACCCCAGACAAGGGGGCAGAAAGGGGTCTTGGTCGGTTGATTATCATAAGAATCAGATCGCTGGGGATAAAAATCTCCTTTGAATAAATTACCGGTTCAATAGGAGGCGCGACTGCCAAATAGACAACTCTGTCAGAGGCCGCTGGTCTTGGTTTTTCCATTAGTCGTCTGAGTCCCCTTTTCTGAAAGCTCAGACACTTAATGCATTCCCTGCCTCAAATTCCATCGATTTCCATCGCTTGTTGTCCTTTCTCCAGATCTGGATAGCACGCGAAAGCCGCAGTTACCACACTCTAAAAAATGCTGGGTTGTTTCAACCCAACGTTGGGTCAAATATGGACTAACCCAACTTTTGGGTTAAAACTTTAATTAAAAAATTTAACCCAACAGCTGGGTTAGTCCATAGTTGACCCAATGTTGGGTTGAAACAACCCAGCATTTTTTAGAGTGCAGGGCACCGGGGGCATGCAGGCCTCGAACCCTTCGTGAAAGCCAACCTGTCGAGAAGTAATGAGTTAGAGATAATGCGCCAAGGCATCGTGTCCAACAGAGATGCTGTGAGAATCAGACAGACACCGCTCAGAGATGGCACGTCCCAGGGTCATTATCAATTATCGACCAACAACATGTTTCTAGTCCATTGCTTTAACACATCTCAGACATTTCCCGAGGGATTCTCCAACACGTTTTATCACTAGGAGGATCTCCTAAAATAAATAAACACTTTGCGTTTTATGCTTTTCCAATTTAGACCTCAGGCCTCCGGAAAATGGTGGATAGGCTAATAAAACCACACTGGTGAACAGAGAAAAGTTGGAAGTTCCAGATTTATTTCTACTCCCAGTGAGTAAACAGCCCGTCCATCATACATTTAAGTATATTTCTACATATAAAAGTTAAAACAGTGTCATTATGACTTTTTTAAATACGAATTATTCGCGGTATTATATGCGTGTGTGCTTGACGCTGCTAGGGCGAAATGACTTACGATTTTCATAGACCGCCAGCGCGCGCTCCAGAAGTCAGGCTGTTGAGATTTATTCCTAATAAGAACACGTGTTTGCAAGAAGGCGTTTGACCAACTCAGCACCACGATTTGTGGCCACGAACGTGTGCTAAGGCTCTCAAAACGATTATCTGCAGTAAAACTCATGACAAGGATTGAATTGCATGGACTGAGCTATTCTGGTCTTTTCAGATTTGGCCTCTTACAGTAAAACGTGAGCTCGGGCTTCAGGAGAACGCAATTTACCTTGGCACAGTAGCCTATATCCCGCTATCCTGCCAATAATGACTCAGGAGTAGCCTAAATCTGATGTTTTCTCTTGAAATTGTGTCGATGCATTCATTCTAGCAGACAAAGGTCGGTAAACTATACATGGTGTTTGTGAAAGCCAGGTGTTTTTATTGTAAGTGATTTCAATTTGAATAAGCCAGCGGGGTGAATGAGATGATACTGTATATATGAATGCTAAAATAATTAATGAAATGATAAAGAAATAAATACGCGCAGAACAATATATCATCTCATAACTGCAGCATCACAAACTTTATCATCCTTTACATTTTCTTCAGGTGTTGAGTCCTTTTTTTTTCCATGTGATATTGTATTAACCATCCATCAGTGCATTACTTTTTATTTACAATAAACTTTGGTTGGTTCTGCTGATTCTTAATATCAGGTGCAAGTTTTTCACGTGAATTCAGCATTTAGAGGTACAGTACAATTCTCAAATGTTGTTTACAAGTAAACACATAACGTATATTGCACGGGGGTAAGATAGAGTGGAAGTAAGGTAAGCCCACAAGTGAGTGTTTGACTGTGTGTGTGTGTAGAGAGCGAGAATATAGTGTAGAAAGACTAGCTATATTCAAAATCAGTATTTATTTGAGCTGTTGTACGTGCTAGCCTGTACTTGTAAGGTCTGGTTTTGAATTGGAATGCTGGCCGGTTCAGAACCCGATACGTGATTAGCAACTCAAATGTCATCTTTTGTTCCCATAAATCCAACTGAGTATAACTACTCGGTAGAGGAGCGTGCGCATCGTCTTGTATCGGTTAATTGCAAAAAAATGTATCATACCTTTGCAAATTCTGGAAATGTTCCCTTGTACCAGTAGGCTACCATCAACTACACATTTTTAATCAATAAGCTTTTGTGTCTTTACAGGGAAGATACTGTGCACCTCAGGCATATAATGACTGGTTTGGCTATTGATCGCTCTATAACACAAACAAGTTTTACCCCATACCCCACAAAACTCCTGGTTATTGGAAACGGTAAGAGCTGCTTTCTCAATGACAAATCCCTAAGCCTGGTCTAACTGAAAAACAAAAATGGCGTTCTGACATCTCCCACGCACCGCCTGACAGGGTTTGCAATTAACCCTAATTTGCATATGCAAATGACCTGGAAATTCGTTTTGACTACAAAATGGGGTTGAGTGAAGCAGCAGAGGACTCGGAGATTAAATGCAAACTTTATGTCATATATTGTCATCTTTAGGATTGAAATGATGAGAGAATATTTATTTGAAGCTGATAATTAACAGAAAGGCAGAGTCCGTCATTACATTTTTCTCAGTTGTATTAGGCTTCTCGACTCGTTGTCGTTCATTAAAGCCATTGTTCTTAGTCTGGCGCCGGTTAGGCTATGTCCTCACAACCACATTTTAGGTGTTTAGTCTGCAATGGGATAGTTAACTATTTCTGAACTACGTTCAGTGATTGAACCTTATTCAGTATTGATTAAGTAGCCTATTCCAGAAAGTCCGAGTCTTTAATTCAGCACGTAGCCTATTGTTTAAACAATGAAATTGAAGCATCTCACTCATCAGCAGCCAATCTTTTGGTAGATCGACTAATGCTGAATTAATTGCTTAACTGATGGGTTTGTGAAGTTTCTATATTGAGACCACAATTAGTCTACAGTCAAATGTTATTGCTTAATACATTTCGTACATACATGGCTAGATTATAAAAACATATTTATTTTTAACTATAACTTTAGCTTTGTTACAGGCTTTTTTTTATAATGACTTTTTAGTCATTATATTTATTGTATTACGAACAGATCATGTATTTAGAATTTGATGCAGCGTAGCCTATAAATTAAATAAATGCAGAGTTTGACTTGTTTAGTTGACAAAATGTTAATCAAATGTACCAAAACGCATAGGCCTACGCGACGTCGTGAAATTATTCCCGTGGAAAAGGAGCAGCGTGTCTGAAAGAAATTCTTTATGTGTGACTTTATGTGTGACCTCTGCCATTACGGTAGCTAATTATGAATCTATCATATCAAAAACGACAGTTTACATGTAAGAATTTAGTTTATTTAGATTGTAAGTTAACGAATTTATTTTGAAATTAACGAAATTATTAAAGTAAATCTAGATTGGATAATCTGACCATTGAATCCGTGCCAACTTTTAAGCCTCTTCGTTGGCCTGTGTTTATAGCCTATGTAGGTGTCGTTGTATGTGTGTCTGATTGTTTTACCGAGGTCATTATTCCCAAGCAATATAGAGAAAAAATATATAAACCGAGGGACGAGACTTTGCGACATTGTGTCGATATTTGTTTCAAACAATGTATATTTTTCTGCCATAGCCTACCTTTTTATAAGCAACAAATTGTTGCTTTTGTTATTGCAAAAATCATCAATCATTATCATTAATCATTATTTCTATGATAATAATTACTGTGACGTGAATCAGCTCTATGAACACTACATACTTAGGGTCAAATTGAGAGCTAGGTTTATCAACCCCTTCAATTTTCGTCTCCCATAGAGCTATTATCCTCCCACAGCAGACTGAGGATGGATAGACGTCGATGGAAAACTTCCACCCTGCAGACCATTCCCTTTCTGACTTAAAAAAGAAAGGGAAAAGGAAATAGAGTTGACTCGCTGACTTGTTTGACTAATCCTTCTCTTTTACTCTTTTATGGGATCAAGGAAAACACTGAAAGAGGAAAAAGAGATGTCATTCGATGCAGGGGGCAACAGGGCTGATTATCCTTCTCAATGAGTAAAACTACAGGCGTCTGAAATATCAGCATGGTTCTCTTGTAATGCGTCAAATAAGTGTAAGATTGAATCAGGAGGACCTGGGTCAGACTACAAAAAGTAACCCAACCGTTAACAAAACGTGCTTCACTCCAAAGCAAGACAATGAAGAATTTAGAGTTTAGAGAGTTCACCTCTTCACCCATTCCACTCTTCAATAATTTGTTATTAGGCTATTTGTTTGTTGTGCAGTTTTGTTTTTCATCTCACGAATGACAATTATCATTCCGCTCAATTGTTTCAAATATCTTGAGGCAAGAAACTCCTGCAGTATGATTACCTGCGATTTGCTTATGTCAAAAAACTATTCTATTCTATTCTATTCTATTCTATTTGAATAGTCTATGACTAAGCTTGTTCGCGTTCTCCTGTTCTGGCGCTGTCCGTGAAACGGTGCTGAAGTCAGTCCTAACAAGGAATTCGATTTCGTCTAATCCTACAATGTAAAATGTTTTGTCAAATAACATAAAAACTTATAAATGGTTTTAGTCAAACATATTATTTAATATAACTGAATCAACTTGAGGTTACACTAATGAAAAACATTTTAAGGTATAAAGGTAAAGGTCCCAAATAACAACTGTTTTTGAAGAAATAAGCATCAAGTTAAACTTTTATATTCGGCGTAGCCTATGGAATTTAAGTCGTCACTGACTTTGCTTTTGAATTTCTGTGATACTATTTGCTCAGTGAGACGTAACACGTGGTGCCTGACGTTCACCACGTGAAATATTTCGTAAATAACGTCACTGTTTATATGTCAGAATACGAGAGAAGACTCACTAAATGTAAATAATGTCTCTTTTGACTCTGTATAGAAAATAGACAATAAATAGGCAGGAAAAGTCTTGTTACAACACATGATGAAAGTTGTACAATATTATTTATAATACATGTTATATAGGCTGTGTTTATGTGCGGCAGGTTAACAAAATAGAATTGAATGAACGTCTCTGTCTTTCTCCTTATCGTCCCATTCCCCTTTCTTTAAAAGCAGCCTTTGCAGAGAAGTGTGGCGCAGCATGACAACTACTTTTGCAGTAGGCTTCTTAGATGCGGCAAAACTCTACCATCCGGATGAACGTAGGCTATCTGAAACGAAGTACACCTCCCTTCCCTGTACGGCTCAGTTTACCATAGTAAACAGTGGTCTTCATTGTAGCCTTCTAGTTTATACTTTAGTATGAGGACTAGCAAAATAGTCACTTGAAACGATTAAAAGCGTAACAATGCCATTGCGTTAAACAAAAGTGAACTTAACGTGAGTTCTAACCTCAATAACCTTCAAATTAACTTTAAAAAATAAAAATACACAGAATGTTGTTACACATTGTGAATTTTAGTTAGTGCGCATAATCTCTCTGACTTTGTTATTGGCAAGCGCTTTCTTGAAGCCATAACTTATTTTCAGTAATGTTATATTTGACAGGACTTCTTCTTTTAGTATTTTCTCAAAATGTTGGCGAAAAAAAAAATCCTCGCGATTTTGACGAAATATTTAGCTATCGTTCAGCACTTGTAGCATCGACAGCTCCTGCTGCATCTGTTTTTATGCTGAGCTGTACACTGCGTTAATAGACTTAAACCTGGTCCAGGTGTCTTCCTGCAGAGAACCCGATTTTACAGCACTGTACCAATTTATACCTTTTAATACAATTTAACTTCTAGTTATAAGCTAATAAAAATGAATATGTGTGGAAATAGGGACCAAGATGTCCTAATTAAATGTATATTAACGAATGATCTCTTAAAAATTATATTTGTTCATGTAAAGATAACACAATAACGACACGTTTTAGAATTATGAATTAAAATATTAGTAATAGTAATGAATTCTAAAATGAATAATATTACTCTGGCGTATTTAACATGCAAGTATATTATAATTAGCCCAATTAGTCTATATAAAGTTTCTGAAGAAGAAATCTAAAAAACTGAGTCAATTAACATATGAATAGGTAATATATTGTTCCAAAGTGTGTGTGTGTGTGTGTGTGTGTGTGTGTGTGGTACTTAATCATATTTTAGGAACAAATTTGTAAACCTGACATAAACCTGATAAAACCCTACTTCCTAAAAAAATTGCTTATTTAAATTAAATTGTAAAAATGCAGAATGTTTTTTAGGGTTAGGGTAGTGTTATGTAAAAACATTAAAAGTCTATGGAATGTCCCCATTTAGATGTCTAGTAAACGTATGTGTTTATGCAAAGTCATTTTCCCAGCTACCATGATAAAAGAGGCCAAATGACTCTAAGTGACAAGTAAAAAATTAAGTAACCTTAAAATAAATCTAATGTCTTAGAATTTTGGATGAATAAAGAAAGAAGCTGGAAGGCACAAAGACATCATTCTTTAAAAAAACAACAACAAAAACAAAACCTAAGGACCCACAGGAAACATGTGAGCTGTTTGCAAACCATTTCCAAAATGAAGCTCCTGTCAATTTCAAATGAGATGTTAGGTAGGCTTCATGAGAACAGGCCTGGGTGCTGGTTTAAATTTCACCCTCCTGAGGGAGATTGTAGCCTACATAAACATAAACTGCTCATTTGCATGCTCTATCCCACGATGGAAATTACAATGCATCATAATTAATATGCACATAAATTAAGACTGAGAGAGGGTTCTAGATTCCGCACGCAGGCGGTCCTCTTAAAGAAGAAAGAAGGGACTCTGTTGGCACAGGAACAAGCTGACTGTTCACACGCTAAATTTCAGTAGGAGGGGGCAACAAACCCGCCTTCCCATGCCGCTGCTGGCCTGGGCCCACACAATAACCGAGCAAGAGAAGCAGAGATTAGTCAAACAGCTTTGAGATGTTTCTTCTTTTATTCACAGAGACCAGCAGATTACTTCCCTGGTCCTCCACCCCCATCACTATGACTTAATAGACTTGTTATAAAGTGAAGATCACAATTATGGTGACATTATATTATGTAATTAAAATTAAATTAAGGAAACCATAGGCTACTGACACTTCTCCTCTAGCTTGATCATTTGTAGAGAGAGACTGACTTCCAATCGGTACATTTAAACAAACACGGTGGCATTTATCTGTATATCTTTTACTGTGACATATCCATAACCAATGCAGGTTGATGCGGTAGACGAATCAGTATCATGAATCTATATCAGTGGCTATTGATAAATAATAATAAGAAATTATGTATAAATTAATCATAAAATGGGTTCCTCAAAGCTCAATCTCAGCAAATTTGGGGCCTGTAGCTCGCTTTCCAAAGCATAATGATTAAGTCTTGAATGCCATCTGGTGGTCATTTAGGGTTCATGCACTTTTTAAAAAACTGCTGATTTTCCAGTGATGCTATGACTTTTCAAATCTTCCCATTGGTAATTAACAAGTATTTTTCAGTATCTTAAATGGTCCTTTCAATATAATATATTTGTAATAATAAAAATAATAATAATGTTGCTCTAAAATACAGTCACATTGTTAACTTGAACTTCTATTTATGTTATTGAACTGTGATACAGAAAACCATAAACGGCAGTAAGTACTGAAATTAACATTTTCTGGTATGAGAACAATATCAAAAATGTTTCCTCATGTTCCAATTATTCTAAAACCAATGCAGGTTGATGCGGTAGACGAATCAGTATCATGAATCTACATATATCTATATGAATCAGTGGCTATTGATAAATAATAAGAAGAAATTATGTATAAATTAATCATAAAATGGGTTCCTCAAAGCTCAATCTCAGCAAATTTGGGGCCTGTAGCTCGCTTTCCAAAGCATAATGATTAAGTCTTGAATGCCATCTGGTGGTCATTTAGGGTTCATGCACTTTTTAAAAAACTGCTGATTTTCCAGTGATGCTATGACTTTTCAAATCTTCCCATTGGTAATTAACAAGTATTTTTCAGTATCTTAAATGGTCCTTTCAATATAATATATTTGTAATAATAAAAATAATAATAATGTTGCTCTAAAATACAGTCACATTGTTAACTTGAACTTCTATTTATGTTATTGAACTGTGATACAGAAAACCATAAACGGCAGTAAGTACTGAAATTAACATTTTCTGGTATGAGAACAATATCAAAAATGTTTCCTCATGTTCCAATTATTCTAATATTATTTTTGTTATTTCAGTTTATTTGAATTTGTAATCCCCCCCATCCCAGTTGAAGTAAACCACCTAAGCTAATTAAACAACAAATTATTAACAAATTATTACCAAGAGATTTCCTTATTTAAGAGTTGTTGTTGTTGTTGTTGTTTTTGTGTGTGCAACTGCCTGCGAGCCCAGTACCTGCAATATATCAGTGTAATCTGATTCACTGGGAGACAAAAGTTGCTATCTATCTATCTGTCTATCTATTTATCTGTCTATCTGTCTGTCTGTCATAATAATAATAATAATAATAATAATAATACTTTTTTTTCTGGCAGTAACCAAGCTATTGTTACTCTCTTTGTTTTTCATTGCATTTTTTTTTAAATCACAAAAAACAATTTCTCAACACTTTGCCTAGATTTGAAATCTATCTTCCTGAACTCATAAATAATAAAAAGAACAACAAATTTCTTAAGGACTATGATCATATTTGTTTTCTAATTGAGGTTTCATATGTGTACCTGTTTGTATCTATCTATATCTATATATATATCTATATATATATATATATATATATATATATATATATATATATATAAAAAAAATATGTGACC
>NW_015540949.1:542809-552984 GCF_001515605.1 Sinocyclocheilus anshuiensis
CTGTAAAAAAAAAAAAAAAAAGTGCAATATATAGACCATCTTTACTCAGCCTTCATTTATATTTTATCAGTTTGCAAAGCCAATTATATTATCCCTTCATAAATAAAACATATTTTTATTTAATGATTTACTTAATATTATTATATTATCATATATAAATAATTCTAAATACAGTAACTATCACATGCAGTATCACAAAGTGGGTGTAATTTTTTGGGTTGCCCTGCAGGTGACTGCATTATTCTTGCGATGACGTCTTTCTAGAACACTTGCAGTTCTTCGACAATTTTCAAGTAATATTTATTTTATACATTTGTATTATTATTATTGGAAAACATCTCATAATAAGCTGAATCGTACGATTGTTATACGACCTACTTAAGTTTACTATGCGTTTGGAAAAACCATTCCTTGCTCTTTCACTGCTCTTGCCCCAGTGTGGCCACTAGAGGGCGCAGCGTCCCCATCCTCAAACCACACACGAACGAACCATTCGAATTTGCAGGTTAAACTATGGATCCAGTGCAAGCTTCTCTACAACGCCACAGAATATCACGAAACTTACTTTTCGTTTGATTAAAAAAAAAAAAAAACACACAAACAAAAAACAATACCAACTATACTGTAAATAAAAACCTACACTCTAAAAATGCTGGGTTAAATACAAACCAGTGCTGGGTAAAATATGCACAAACCCAGCAATTGGGTTGTTTTGACTCAGCGGTTGGGTTAATGTTTAACCCAGCCTTCTGGCTGGTAACCCAACCGCTGGGTTTGTCCATATTTTACCCAGCATTGGGTTGTATTTAACCCGCTCTGTGCTGACAATGCTCATTTTCTGTGAGGTCTAAAGCAACAGTGTCTTGATATTCATATTTATTTATTTTTTTATTTAGTCATTTAGCAGACGCTTTTATCCAAAGTGACTTACAAATGAGGACAATAAAAAAAATAAAAACTAACAAAAGAGCAACGAGACATCTAGTCACTTCAAAACGATTCGTTTTTAATAATAATCTGAGTCCCTTTTTCTAAGCTTTTCCACTTACTGAATTCTTGCCTGTTCCTGATTGCCATACATCCAGCAGCTCGTTGTGGGGTACGTTTGATAGAGGCAGGAGGGTTTGTTGGCTTTGTTGCCATAGATACAGAGAGTTGCTAGGCAGCAGACAGGATGCTACGGAAGCCAAGTGCAGCAGATCAGCGGGTCACTGCAGAGGAAAATTTTCACCCACACACCTTTCATCTGGATTAATACATTCAGAAATAAAGGAAAAGAGAAAAAGAGAGAATGAGGCAGATAGAGAGCGATGCATAGAGAGAAAGAAGCAAGTGTGCATCTGCACGTGCATCTGTGTGTCAAAGAAAGAGTGAGAGGGGGGGGGGGGGGGGTAAAGTGTCATTTCCAGCTCTTCTCAGCTCTGAAAGCAGCTGGTTTGAAACACGTGTTCGAGCACGCAGGTACCGCAGCCCAGTGACGACTATTAAGCAATCGTGCAAAAGAGATTAAACTCATTTAAAGTTTAACACCTTTTATATGGTCAATACTGGTCCTGAATCACAATGCACAGCATAATATTTTGTTATGCACACCAAAGATGTAATCTGACTTTTTTTTGCCCACCGTGGTCGGTCAATAATGCTCCCAGATCAGAGGGCTTGTCTGAGTCATCTCTGTCATTGCAGCCCCACTTTCATGATTGTTTTTGCCTGCAGTGAAGGTTTCGTGGCTGAATGGCATTCTGTTGAGTGCGCAGGCTGAGTGTAGGAAGCGAGTGATCTGAGAGAGGGCAACAGGGTGTCCATCTGTTTGTATAAATGCTCTTCCACAAAACCCCAGTGCATGAGCTCCTTACATAAGGAATAAAACAGAGTAATCTCTCTCCTCCACAGGTAGGCCTATATGCTTCTTTTAAGTAAATGCATAGGTTTTTCTTCATAATTTAGTTAAGAGCAACACGCTGTTTTTCATTTATTGGAGACGTTTGCAACTCATCCGAGAGACTTATTAAATATGAAATAGCTGCTTTTGACTAAATCCAAAACCTAAACTAAAATGAATGTAAACTTAAATAATGACAATTTATGTGATAGTCTCCTCAAGAGTATTTTGTTTGCATGGATTGCATCTCAAATAAAACGCAGACTTAAGGAGTTTTGGTTTCGAGTCCTGTGACTTTAAGTGTTCCTCCATCGCAGTGACGCACGCAGCTCTGATCCGAGTATATATCGCAAGTGCATTCTCATTATTCAATCCTTTAAATAAGATTTCGGCCTTGTTTTTTGTTCTCGTGTTATTTCAAAACCCGTGGCGCTGATTTCCAGATTGATCAGTGAAACTGTATCCGTTTCAGCTGCCTTCAAACTTACTTACTGCACTCTAACATTTTCATTTTTCTCTGTCTGCATCACCACCATTCCCTCTGTAAACACTATATTCCTCCACGAAAAATAGGGCTTTCCATGCTTTTATTGGATTGAGCGAAATGTCTCTTTCCTGGAACCACTAAATCAGTCTGGTCAAATACTGTATTTAATATTTTGTTAAAAAATAGTCTGTTCTTTATACTTAATGTTTCCTCGTGGTTAAAAGAGTTGCGAATAAAATGCATGAATGCAATTCAACTTGTGACTGATTGACGTATTATGTGCTTTGAAAAAATGTATTTGTTGACGTAAGCTTCTGAACCGTGCACATCTGATATGATTAATAATAAAACGTGTTTAATATAGCGCACCAGTACAATACAACACCATGCTTGAAGGTTATTTTCAAGACATTTATATATTAAAAGTATTTCAAATATATAATACAAATACGTGTAATTATTACATTCCAGTTCTCAAATGTAAACACGGAGAGGAATTTTACAGGATCTTTTCATTAAGATGGGGAGGCGGATGAATACATAAACCGCTTCAGCGTGATCTCTTCCTACTGCACATTTGCCCCGCCCACAATTCTGCTTCCACGCAGAAGCGACCATACTTTAACCCGATTGGACGAATCACGCAAAGCTCATTTCTGATTGGCCACATTATCTGTCAATCATAATGCATTGCCAGTCATGGTAGATAGGACACTTTGTACATGGAGGTTTTTGACTGTACGGGCTAAATAATAACCCTGAACAGGAGTTAAGGATTCCACATATTATTATTGACATCTGCTCGGTGTTTTTTTATATCCTTGCCTGGTTTGATCTATATTACACTTCTTTCACGTATCGGGCCGTAAGAAACCTGGTGTTTATCGCACAGATGTGGATCTTGTAGCTGCTCCGGGTAAGTCGTTCGTCCAGTCTAGCTGAAGCTCTAACAGTGCCGAATTATTGCCGTCACATCTCTGAATTAAAAAAAATAATAATCTAAATTAAGGCTCTTTCGCGTTAGTGCGCAAACATACTCTGGTTATTTGTTGTATATGCGTCTTTTTATTGCATCAAAGGGGGAAGAGTCGCGACTGAAATCGAAGCTAGTGAGATACGGAGGTTCAGACTAAGCTTTTAATGACCAATTGGTGACAAGGGCATAAGATATAACTCATCACAGTTACAGTACTTTTTAAATAATTATTTACCTTAAAGTTAGTGTATTATAAATCGTGACTTACGGGGCCGATATGAACGGTGTTCATTGTTGTGGTGCTTCTGACGAGCTGTCAGATTTAGTCGCTGTCTGAAATGTCAACATGATTTTGATGCAGTCGCACACATTTCGGCTCACTGTGTAGTGCGCTAGAGGATAGTATGTGTTATGAGGTATAACATATTATATGCTAACAACTGATTCTAGGTATTTTGAGGGGTGTTTGTGTGGAGTAGACTGAATTTTTTAGCACTCAAGCCACTTACGTATCAAGTTTGGTTTAACCTACGCAGTTCTGCGACACCACCCTCTCTCTTTCTGTTATGCAATAACAACATGTGTTTTTGGTGTATTAGTACTCTTAAAAACTTTCTTTGTGAACGTTTGCTGGCTCTAAAGTAAAACTTTTGATGCCAAGGTCACCTAAATATGATGTCTCCCAATGCAAAGAAACTCTCTTCCTAAGAAATAAATACAAATATTAAAGAAGAGTAATTGTGATATTATAAATACAAGTCAATGTTAAATTAAATAATTTGTCAAACAAAATAATTGCTTTTTATTACTGTAATAGCATTGTAGTAAGCCAAAAGAAATGATTCTGTAGGATATTATTATAAAAATATTTCCTTCGTATTATGGTGTTTTTCTTAAAATTGAAATTGTGTCATTAATAGGAGTCCTTAATGAAATAGTCATTATTAATCTCATGATATAAAGTCATATATTGTCAATTTTGGTACATTCAAAATAACTTTTTTCTGTCGGCCTCCTGGAGGTCCCCGGAGCCCAGTTTGAAAACCCCTGTCGAGGCATTCAGAGAAGAAATGTCACTTTAACAAGCTGTAAAAGTGTGACTTCAGTCTCTCATAAAAATACGTTAGTTTGAAGTTTCCACAGGCTGAGTTGTAAGTGTGAAGTGCGTCTGTCCTGATGCTTTGCCGTAGTGTAATGTGTGTGTGCGTGTGTACAAAGCTTTTGATTGGTGGCTTCAGAATTCCAGCTCTCATTATAGGCTGAATCTCATAATGAGCAGAATGTCTAGGTCATGCAGACAGGTACTGTGCTGTCGTGATTCCCAGCAGGGTGTCAGCTCTACCTCCAGAGTCTCAATGCTGTAATGTCCTCCCACCTGGGGAAGCAACAACAGTCAGAGAGAAAAGATTATTTTACGCATTACAAACTTACCACTGCTGTTTTGAAATGCTTCAAAAAAGTTTTCAGAAAATAACAAGCATCCTGTGAACAATCACGTTCGTTTCGTGAAAAAGCACTGCTTGCTAATGGGAAGTTTGATGGATGGAAATGATTAAGCGGATGCAGTTCAGAAAATGTTTTTGTTGTGATGGAACATGAAACCCATTTAAGCAGGGCAGGATGATGCAAAACATGACAGAACAAAAGTAGTGTTATGTCTTCATCCTGATCATCTATAGTGATGTTTTCATCACCATGAAGTCAAAATAATGACTATTCATCCTGAGTCTCTTATCTAGTTTTCCACATAAACAAATTTATGACTGTGCTGCCACTGTTTTTATTAGATGTCTGATAAAGATCTGTCTGTCTTGTATTTGATGTGTGGATTTTATTACATGTGCCCTCGCATGTGTCGCATTTGTACTCATTGTGAAATTTCTGAAATATCCTTTGGTCACATGTTTTAATCCATTTTTCCACTCGAACAATGTCTCTGGCCTTTAGTGTCTCCCTGAAAGCGTCTGACGTTTTTTTTAACACACAAAAAAAAGGATATTTTGAAGAATGTTTCAACTGGATTTGTCCATATAATGATAGTCAATGGGGTCCAAAACATTGACTGTGGGGGGAAAAAACACAGAGAGAGACATCAAAATATCTTCGTCATACATGTTTTGAATGACATGAGGGAGTGTAAATGGTGACAGAAGACACAGTGATTACAATTTTGTCCTTGATCAGTGGCATCTGATATTGGCCAACATCTGATTGGAAACAAATCCACTTTAAGGTCATAGCGCTGCTGATTAAATTAAGTTTTATGGGGAGGAGGGGGGGCCTTCCCTGCCCTTTCCAATTCAAAATGGCCTCAGTGTACTTACTGGCTGTGCGGTTGGTGGAGCAGGGCATGCTGAAGGGCTGAAGCTCCTCCGAGAGAGCACAGCCCTCCTTCCCTGTGTTAATCTCTCCTCCAGCAAGCTCTTAATTGAGCCGTCATCAGCTGATCTAGGGGTTAAACATCAATTAAGGTAATGAGCAGTGTGAAAAGAAACCACTGAAGATGAGGGCAACCCTTTTCTGCTGGAGATGAGATGAGATTGGCAGGGCGTTAGGGGTTTTGACAAGCAATCAGAGTTGCATGTTTTTAAAATGAGCTTTTGAAATGTTAGCACTAGCAGGCATGCTTTGGTTTTCATATTGTGCGCTGGTATCTCAGACTTGATAAAGATGTGATGTGGGCACCTTTTTCAATTATTAATAGGGCCTAAATGTTTAAATATAAAATGTTTTATTACTCTGTGGTTAAAAAGTCAGTTGTGTGTGTGTGTGTGTGTGTGTGTGTATATATATATATATATATATATATATATATATATACACTGTATGTATTAGTGCTGTCAAACGATTAATCGCATCCAAAATAAATGTTTTTCTTTGTATGTGTGTATACTGTGTATATTTATTATGTATATATAAATACAAACACATGCATGTGTATATTTAAGAAAAATATGTTATGTGTATATAATAAATATATTTATATATAATATAAAATATAAGAATATAAATATATAAATGTATATACATGTAAATATTTTCAAAAGATATGCTGTTTGTGTGTGTATTTATATAAATATACACAACACACACACATATTATGTAAACAAAAACTCTTATTTTGGAAACGATTAATTGCGATTAATCATTTGACAGCACTAATATATATATGTGTATATTCATATAAATTCATATATATACATGTATAAAGTTAGGTACCAAGCCATTTTTTGTACTTAGTATTCTAATATTGTGATGCCTAAATTCATGTATAGCATTAAAAAATACATTTAAAATACATTTTAATTTATTATTTAAATTTAATTGATCATTTATTGGTTATCGGCCATGACATGAAAATAATAATCTGCCAGAATTTCGATATCAGTGCATCACTAAATAAAAGTTTTATGACATTTTGTGACAGCTTTCCAAATGCATGTTAAATAATGATGATGTAAGCATCATTTAATGTAATAATGATTATTAATGACAGTTATTACAAAGTGCTATGAAATTCCATTCTTTTAGTTGTTTCAAGACCCCATCCAAGTTCCTGTTTCCTTGAGACGGCATGAATTTTCTAGACTGACTTGGAAGGTAGAAGATTGCTGGACTAGATTTTGCTGTCCAAACAAGGTCTAGAACAGTGTGGTTACCTCAATGCTGAAGTACTGGTGTCATCTTACTGAGGAGAGAGCAGCTGTATCCCTTATAAAGACCACCACTCATGCATTCACACAAACACATGGGTTAAAAAGACAGACCACCATTCATGCTCTCGCTGCTTGAAGAGCCCCCAGGTTTAACCTTTAAGTGTCTCTTTAATGCCTATGTGCATATCATGTGATTTCTACATCATATTTTCTGTTTCCGTTTCACTGCATCAGAGGTAATTGCAGCACATATGCTTTCACATTATTCTTAACCACACCACAGAACCATTTTTCATTTTTTGTAGTAAGACATAAGCATGAATAATTGGTCCTCGTGTGAACATCTTTTAATCATTTTATTATGCAAGACACTGAATGCATTATTAGGTAAATGATGAAATTGCTGCCTTTATTCTGGTTAACATGCGAATGCTTGATTAATGAACGCAGGCAGCTCAGACATCTGTCATTCTTGGACATTTTCATGTAGTCTCCACGACACTGATTTCCATTTTGTGAATCAGGAGTATTTGGTTGAGCTCAGAATATGTCATCATCAGTAGTACTGAATTCCTTAAAATTCCCCTTGAGCTAAAATTATGTGTGGTGACCTCATTCCGGGCGTGCGGTTAAAAGGAAAACAAAAGAGAACCTGAAAAATCAAATTCTGTTTATTTTTTGGGATTAATCTATGCAAATAATTAGAAGTTTGGCTCTAAATATGGTTAAATGGCTTCTCCTTTCTGTCTGCATCTGTGTGGATATTTTGGTTCTTGTATGACTGTGGTGTTTAGTCGTCAATTTATCCAGATTATGTTTTTTTTCCTCTGCTGAATGTAAGTGTTAGTGGATGAAATATCCAATTCCATAAAACCGACAGCCATGACCTACATAAGTTAAATGCTGTTTTGATATTCAAATACGAAATATTTATCTCATGAAGATCCAGTAAAAAATTTTTTTCTTTAGTTTATTGAATACATTGCATTCCTTAGAATAGTTCACCTGAATATTTAAATTCTGTTATTATTTGCTTACCCTTATGTCGTTTCAAACCTGTATGACTTTCTACTTTAGAACACAAAAGAATATATTTCATTAAATGTCTGTGATTTTTTTTTTTTTGTCCATACATTCAAAGACAATAAGGCCCAATGTTCTTGACTTTCATTATATGGACAAAAAATAATATGTTTTTCAAAATAGCAGCTTCTTTACCCATCAGCTCTCTGTCACTGTCTGACTCGGTGTGCTTTTTCCTTCCAGAACAAAGCAGAGAACTCACTGTCATCTTGTCAGGTCTCGTCTAGTGTAACCTGTGCATACCCGACACAGATATTTCCCTCGGGAACACACACAAAGTAATTTACTGCAACCTTGTACCTGATTCTGCAGCGTGATGTAGGAGACGATAGAATAAGATCTTAATGATTTCAATCCCATGTTCTTATAGAGACAGAGATAACAGCAACTCTTCCTCTGTTCTTCCTGTCAGTAACTGGCTTACTAATGATATATGACCTAACACAGAGATTAGCTCTGTCTCACGTTCAGGGTTATTCAGGATACTTGAGTTAAAAAGGCTTAAAGGGATAGTTCGGCAAAAAATTTAAATTCTGTCATCATTTACTCCCCCTCATGTCATTCAAAACCTGTATGGCTTGGAACACAAAAGAAGATGTTTTGAAGAATGTTGGTAGCCAAACAGTTTTGGTTGACTTCCATTGTATGGACAAAAAACACTGAGATTTTTCTCAAAATATCTTCCTTTGTGTTATTATAAAGAAATAACTTTATACAGGTTTGGAATTAAATGAGGGAGAGTAAACATCTTGATTATTTAAAAATATGGGTTCAGTCATCACTGAAGGATATTGGACCTTTTTTATATTATTCGTAGGTCTTTTGCATCAGCATTAATGCCCTGTATTGTGGAGCACTTGGTAAATGAATGAATGGACTGCAAAAATGCTTTTAAAAATCTTTGAACACAGTGTTGCTGTTAGCATGACTGGGCGGCACAATCGCACAACCTAGTGTTGCTTGTGTTGGATAGCGGCCGCACTAACGGGGTTACAGTGGTGTGAGAGCAAGGGTTGGCCATTACTCCCGCACAGCTGAAACAGCATGCATTGAAGCCAAGTGCTGAAACCGTACACTCCTGCATCTCTCGTTCCGCTCCTGTTCTCTCTCTTACTTCAGCCTTTTGATCTGATTTCTTTCCCATTCTTTTTCTCATTCTCCCTTATTGTAGTTTGGGGCCAAGCACTGCAGGTACGTAGGCCCTATTGTATTTATTATTATTCTTACTATTACTCTGGCTAGGGCTCTGTGGTGGTCCCTGGAACTGTTTGAAGGAAAGTTGAGAAATTTGGCATGCTGATTGGGGTGGGAATGAATTGTCCTCAGAACAACTTTAGGGTCTCGCGTTCAAACTGTCAGCTACATTTGAGATTTTTCTTCTGCCTTTGCACCTTTTTTGGTCTAAAAAAAAATTCCTTGGCACCCTCTTGAGGACAGCACCACCCAGGGGTCAAAAAAATTGTTCGATTATGTCAACATTTCACTTCATAACTTCTTCGTATGTCTTAGGGCAGGGGTGTCAAACTCAGTTCCTGGAGGGCCACAGCCATGCAGAATTTAGTTCCAACCCTGCACTGTAAAAAATAAGTGTAATTTTAACTGTAAAATTTTGTAAAAACGCTATGGAAAGAAACTGTTAATAGGTTAACAGTAAGTTCCCGTACTATATACAGGGAAAAACTGTAAAATATCTAACCAGACATTTCATGTAATTTTACAGTAATTTTACAGTTTACAGTTTTTAGAAGTAAAAATAACAAATCAATGTATAATTTACAGTCAAAAACTGTAAACTGATATTCCCAGAATTCCCTGCATGACACTCCACATTTGAAAGCATTTTGTTTAAATAATCATGGTTTTTTTTATAGTTTTTGTTATTAGTTATGTATATTTGGGCTTTATGTTACATCATCTGTTGTTTAATGAAAGTTTAATGCATTATTTAAGTATCATGTGTGTTACCATGATGGTGTTTTGTGTTTGCATGAATGACTCTGTGCACCTTCTATATATTAGTATATACTTCTGCTTGTGGCGAAGCTACTTGTGATGAGCTTTGATTCTTCATGTGGCTTTCTCTTTTACCAC
>NW_015540949.1:553302-577101 GCF_001515605.1 Sinocyclocheilus anshuiensis
GTTTCTTATTCTTCAAACAGACATCGAGAAGCAGCACAATAATGATAAGGTGAGATACTATCAGCACTAAAACTGTGTCTGCAAATAGAGACAGATCCATAAGTGGTGTGTGTCTGTTTGACCTGTCTGTGTGTAATGCCATTTCAGAAATAACTGTCTGTTTGACTATTTTAGAATGAAGAACAATGGTATGAATATTTTATATCTTATTATTACATTATTTATATAAATTTAATTGTTTTTGTAAATTTTTTTTTTTATCTTCTGTGAATCTGTATTTGCTTAAAGGACAAAGGTTCATCAATACGTAACGCAGAAGACTACCAGTTGGACATCTCCCAATCTAACTGAGGCTGCCAAAGAGACGTCAGCGTAACATTAGTTATTTGAATTGATTGTTTCTTTATTATTGTTGGACTATGAAAAATAATATATTTTAATGATTTATATTTTAACTTTTTATATTTTACATGATTTTATATTTTAAGCAAAGTGCTACTTTTGTTTTTGTCTGTGAAACTGCGATTGTATTTGAACTTGAACCAGAGTGTAATTTCATGTAATTTTACAGTAAAATGCGTTTTTAGAAGTAAAAATAACAAATCAATGTATAATTTACAGTCAAAAACTGTAAACTGATATTCCCAGAATTCCCTGCATGACACTCCACATTTGAAAGTATTTTGTTTAAATAATCATGTTTTTTTAATAGTTTTTGTTATTAGTTATGTATATTTGGGCTTTATGTTACATCTTCTGTTGTTTAATGAAAGTTTAATGCATTATTTAAGTATCGTGTGTTATCATGATGGTGTTTTGTGTTTGCATGAATGACTCTGTGCACCTTCTATATATTAGTATATACTTCTGCTTGTGGCGAAGCTACTTGTGATGAGCTTTGATTCTTCATGTGGCTTTCTCTTTTACCACCTGCATTATTATGGTGGTTGTCAGTATGTTAAAGGTACAAAACAGATTTTAATAGCAGTGTGCATTGTTGAATTTACTGGTTTACGTTCAAATTTTCTTGTTTGTAAATTACAGTTTTATACTGTAAGATGTACAGTTTTTGGCCGTAAATGTGTTTACAGTTTTTCTGTATTTTTTACCAAATTATTCTGGCAACCACAGCTGCCAAAATTATTTTGTAAAAACTACTTTTTTTTACAGTGTGCTCCAACACACATACCATGTAGTTTTCAAATAAGCCTAAATGACTTGATTAGCTGGATCAGGTGTGTTTAATTAGGGTTGAATCTAAACTGTGCAGGGCTGTGGCCCTCCAGGAACTGAGTTTGACACCCCTGTCTTAGGGTGAGTCCAATAAATCACGATGAGACTCATTTGTCATTAGAAGCCATGACAGCCATTTCCCCAAAATGGGGAAAAAAACATGAAAAACCGTCTTCGGTATTCGGCCTTCGGCCCTCGGCCCAGTGTTTCATTTTGTTCGGCTTCGGCCTCGGCCAAGAATTTTCATTTCGGTGCATCCCTAGTCTTTTCGCAATGCTATCGGCAACTGAAATGAAACTTTGTCACTAACGCTAGGCGCATGTACGTTCACTTTAAAACTTTGATATCAGACAGTCTATAGGAAAAGTGTTCCATATCACTCGCAGATCTTAAAACTACCATAGTATCCTATGTCATCAACAAATGGCAAAATTAAAGGGATCAGTGTGCAAACAACAAACTGCATGAAATTAACCTTACTGTGGGTAAAATATTTAATAATTGCTGGAATCAGATCACTTATACACAATGCTGAATACTAGAGTATTTAAGTTTTTAATATCAAATGAAGGTATCTTTTAAACATATTTTATTGAATTGTATTGGTTTAAGTTCTCTTATGAACATTTTAAGGAACACTTTAAAAACCTTTAAAAACCTGCCAAGGAAGCTGGAAAGGCGGAAAAACACCAACCAGACAACCAACCAACCAACTTAACAGATAGACTAAAGTCATAATTTGTTTTGAAATGCTTGGAAAACATTTTATGAAAGTGTACTGTAAATGTTTTGTGTTTGACTGAAATTGTACCAGCTGTTTTTTGAAGTTGTACTACCAGACCAGATTTGACTTTTTATAATACAAATGTAGCTCAACTTCATCCAGCACGAATACACGTTAATTGGACAGCAATCGTAGTCTGCATTTTATTGTCGCCATACCCTAAGGCTAACGAAGCGCCACCTAATGGTCAAAACTTCAAATATTTATTGTTGCTTATAACTTTGTAATTTCGTTTACATTTGAGTACAATTCAATATAGTGCTTGGCCTCAGTAATTGCTGCTTGCAGCTGTATTTCTCGTTATTCTGCTATTTTACTTGCTGCTGTCTCTTTCTCTCATGGGGCACTACAGTTCTATGGCAGTACAGCTGTGGTTCTTGTCTAGGGCCATCTGCACACATTGTCTCCTTCGCTCTTGAGGCTCAGTATGGCCGATCTCCGCCATGTTTTAATGGAAGATTGCTGGCTGGCCTCTTCTCATCACAGGAGATGCAGGCAGCAGTATGGAGAGCCGGGAAATATGCCAGAGAGGGAGGAGGGACAGGGAGAAAAAAATCCCCTCTTTCTACTTCCAATGTGACACACTTGGTTTGCGTGTGTATGAGTGTTTATGAGTGTTTACTCATGTGAATATGCACGCTTCTCTCAGATGGAGCTCTGAAAGCAATTGTGCACTTGAAACAACAAAGCCCGGTTGGCCAATCAGATCCAGCCATTGGATATTTGGTTGTAGAGGTCTATAAAATATTACCTCATGTTAATGTTTTATTTTTGTGAGTTGGATTTAATTGATTAATGAAATATGTGTTTTTCTTTGCTGTCTCTTAGAGAGGGCTCTTTTATCCCGCACACTTGCTTACACGTGAATGATTACGCATCTTTTCCGTGATCTGCCTTCAGCAAGGATTCTGTGAATCTTAACCACTACATGTTTTCTACAGCCAATGTTTATATTATTCAAATGCTACATAAGCACTCCTACAAGTCCATCTTGAGGGCAGCAGGCAGCACTTTTCTTTCTTTTTTCTTCTTTTTTCTTGTCTTCTACTTTGCAAGTCTTTATCAAGTGCTTTACCAGACTGTGTTACAAGCTTTTAAAAAGGCTAGATTTCATTGATGTTTGTCTTATGTTATTCGTTTACTCTTCACGCTATTTAAATATAGACATTTTAGGACATTTGACTAAGTCAGCTGTGTTCTATTGGTTAGCATATATGCCTGACACATTAAGTTAAGGTGCTTGTACTAAAAAATTGTATGCACAAAACACTGCCTTTAGAAAGTATGGGGTTAGTAAGATTTTTGAAATAATATTGCCTATTAAATTGCAGAAATTATTCTGATGTGTGGATTTGGCGCTCAAGAAACAATTTTTATTATCAATGTTGAATATTTTTGTGGAAAGTGTGATACAATTTTTTCAGGATTGTTTGATGAATAGAAATTTCAAAAGAACAGCTGTACTGTAGCAACAGTAGTTTTTAGTGTGTGTGTGTGTGTTTTAATTTAAACAAAGTATTTTTGATATCGGCCACATATTCCATATTATTGCATCTCTAGCAAAATACAGCCTGTTTGACTCTGCTCTGGCACATTTTTACCTTTTATTTTCTTGCTTAGTTACAATGACCAAATTACATTTTATTCAAGAAAAAAAAAACAGTTTTCAGTTACTGAGTAAAAAAATAAAGTCCTTCACAAAGCTGGCATGTCAGACCCACGTGACTCTGTTGCCATCTGAACATTTTGCTTGCTGCACACAGTGAATAGAAACATTTGCTGAGGTTATCAAAGACGCAGACAGAACAAGGAGACTCACTGCGCTGAGGAAACAGAGAGGAAGAGCGAGGGAGACGGGGAGGCCGCCATCAGAAATAAATAACCTGCGGTGGAGGAAGGGTTTATCACAGTTCCTCTGCGGTACTAACAGGTGTGCCTATATGTGCGTGTGATTCAGAGTGTAAAAGCTCCAGGATGAGGAAAAGGGCTGTGTGTTGGGGGTTGAGGGGATGTACGGGGTAAAAGAGGTTGTGCCCTTCCCACCTGTAGCCTGTCAGCTGTTGCCTGTTGAAACATCAGCTGTTTCTGAGAAGTGTGTGTGTGTGTGTGTTTGAGAGAGAGTGAGCTTCTTTGAGTGTTCAGTAGGATGGTAGAAGCTGTGTGTGTGTGGGCCGCTTCTCTCATGTTAAATACCTTTTGAGAATTGTTTTTTTTAACACCAGAGACCCATCACTTCTCACCCTCCTAAACATTGGAGAGAGAAGATATCATCTCTTACTGACAGCTGATGGCTCTTTGTCATAGTAAAGGCCCTGACGTTTACTCATGTCCTTGACCGGTTTAGACTCTGATCAACCCGGCACACGGAAAGCTGCAGTGAAATCATCTAGGCATGCATGATAGAGTGGTACTATATGAGTTATCAGCCAATATTAGGGAATTTGTACATTTATCAATAACAGGCAGTGTTGTAGTAGTTTAATTGTTCTTGCTCGTTTCCTCTATTTTTACATTTAGATTACATTTGCCTTCATCTAATGCTCACTTAAAGTTAATTTTTAAAATGCTAATAATTACATTTTAACACTATTAAATGTAATATTTAGCCAATCTCAATGAATATGTGAAATCTTGTGATGCCTAAATTCATTTGTAGAGAGTGATTTTAGGTTTTACTGTTTTTATACAAGATTATTTGTATAGCGCTTTTCGCAATATATACTATTTCAAAGCAGCTTAACAGAAAATGCTTGTTTCAGTGTTAAAATTAGGAAGTATTCTGTTATCAGCCAGACATACTGTAAGTGTATTGAATGAAGTAATGTCCATATGGAAGTAATATACTACAGATATAATCTAATAAATTGTATATGGTTAGTTAACATAATTTTTCAGTTCAGCAGACACATCAGATGTTTTAGGCAGCAATTACAACTTGTGCTCCTATTGATTACAATATAATGATAATATTGCAATATATAAAGATAATATTTAACAGCTTTTTATGTGTATATGTTGATCCAAAATAGGCCGTTTTAAAATTGTGCATCGGTAATAGGAATAAATATAGAAATATAGACAGGAAAAACTAAGGAAAAAATAAAAAGGGTTAGACTTTATGGATCTTAATAGTGTGTTTGCGTTTGCAAACACATTTACATTAACACTTTCATTAAATGTGATTAGAATCGTTCCCAGGCCACCTCCAAATTTCAGTGATCAGATCGCAGACAATGCATGTTACTATCAGGTGTAAATGGGGCCATAGAGAATTGAGTGTGGGCTCTTTTGATGAGAACCAGTAAATAAACCTCTAGGAACCCCATAGTAACTTGCTAAAAACCCCAAAAACCCTGAATAGCAGCATTGTGTCAGCGAGTTTTACAGACTGCTCAATTTTTCTTCAGACAATTTGGCAAGTCCAAAATATTGTTGCTTTACATTTTTGTGTTTATTTTCTGTGAATGTCTAATGTAAATCTTGACAGATTTGGAATAAGTCTTGGTTTAACAAAAGCTCTGGCTTGTGCCTGCTCATAGCTGTTTGAAGGGTCAGAGGAAATAATTTCAGATTGTGGCACTGTCTTCTCGAGTAGCAGCTGAAGGGGCTTAGGCAAAGACAAACAGGTTGCGTTGTCTGTTAGGACTCATCTAGCTCATCTTGACCTTTACCCTTTAGCTGTGACTGTCTGACTAGTTTGGGAGATACAGTGTTTCTGTGAATTACAGAGCGTTTTAGTGATGACATCAGGATGGAAGATTCGACTGATTCTTTTCAGCACATTTCTTTTACATCAGTGCATGAGAACAGCATGTTTATTCTTCAGCTAGATTTCACTGAGGGACATCTGAAATGTTAAAGCACTTCTGGAAGAAGCTTTTAACAGTGATATTTGTCTGCAGAACTCAACTCAGGTCATTTAAATAGGACAGTGCTTGTTCTGTTATTTGGTCTGGTTAGTTATAAGGCCACATGCACACAGCTGTTCCTGGTATGAGAATCCTTTTATGACAGAGCGTTTTCTGGGAAAGAGGATATGGAAAGCCGTGATGGAGTATGGGGCCGTTCACATATTGCGCCTTTTGCGCTTTCAAGTTCGTTATTTCAAATGTAGCCGCGCGGCAGGCGCGCTCATAATGGAAGCGACGCGGTCGCGACGCGCACGTGGTGCGACGCGCTCATTTTTTCCATGCGCATCGAGATAAAAACATTTCAACTTTTCAGAATGCCGCAAGCGCACCTCGAACCAATCAATCAGCTTCATCCTTTCCCGTAACAACATTGAAAGCTCAGTCAAGATGAAGGAACAGCTGATCATAGCTGTACAATGATAGCCATTTTTAAATAAATGTAGTAGCAGAGCTACTGCAAGCGAGTTTTTTTCTGCTCATACATCATATGTGGAACTGAAAAATCTCTGAAAATCAAACTTCTTCCTGGACTTATGGTAATGCTGTGTTGTATTTGTATGACAACTCACAAATAGGGAAACGAAACAATCTTTGCTCATATCCTGTGTAAAGTCGTCTTTCGTTCATATTTTGAAGAATGTAAAACGAGTTTACACTGGAGTCTGACTGTAAGAGAATGAATGAAAGTGTCAGATATCATTCTCCATACACAATTTTATTAAAAAATGGTAAGCAATTAATAAAATGTTAAACATCAACAAAAGTAAGGAATTTTTTCTTGTCAGTAATTTGGATTTTTTTTTTCTGTTCTGCCAACCTTTTTACTGATCTCATTACAAAAAAAATTATTTATTTATTTATTGTGTGTGTGTGTGTGTGTGTGTGTTAAAAAGTGTTTAAATTTTTTTATTATTTTTATTAAATGTGACATTTGTTTTATTAAAAAAAGATTATTTATTTATTTTAAAAAGATGATTTACAAAATATATTATTTTTGTTTGTTTTTAAAAAATACAAAAGATAATTAAAAGTTTTTTTCTTACATTCTTTTGTATTTACATTTACCAAAATACAGCTATAATGTAACTGTATTATGTTGTATTATTATTTAATAAATTCAGTATTATTTAATAAATTCATTAAATACACTTTTGCTGAAAAACGAACATCTTAAATTTTAGCCAACATTAGCTGATGCCATGTACACTGTAACTTCCTTATTTGACGGGGATGTGGCCAATATGCACATTAATGTGTTTCTACATGGTTGTGATGTATGTTGTTCAATATTACATTTAGTTGCACCTCCCAAACCTGAATATGCGATTCTTTCTCTACACAGAAAGTGAAAGAGAGTTAACAAGGAAACAGGATCTTAGCAGACTGATGATGACCAGTCAATGATTTTTGTTGTTCTAGCAATTTTGTCCTCTTGATTTTGGCCCGTGTGTGTTACGTTAATGATGTTTGTATTTTTTTTCTCACTAATGGCAGATTTCCAGCGTGATTTTAGCATAGGGAGGATTTCATTTCCCCCCGTTCTCTTATCCACAACATTTATCCATATAAGTTACTCTTTGTGAGAAACCGCAGTGTCCAGACCTCCTCCTCAACCCGTAACGTTCTCAGTGCCAGAGCGTGATTTGTGCCCAAAATGTTTTTTTTTTGTCCCTCCCATTGGAAACTCATTGACATTGCAGTTTTACAGACCCATGACCTTTGCATTCCCACACCCCCCGAAAGCCCTTCTGAGATTTTGAGGTCAGGAAAGGGCAAATCTTGAGATTTGTTCTTGGTGAAACTGTGATTGTTCTTCCGAAAAGACTGAAAACAACAGGTTATTGCTACTTTTTATGTATAAAAAGGTTTCCATACTAAATGCAGAGCTAGTTTGCAGGATTTTATTTTATTTTTTTGAAAAAGATCCGGCGTGGGGTGTCGCCTGCAGCAGCTTTGGACCCGAAAAGTAGAATTTGCTACAGCTGTGACAGCAGAGACGTCGCAAGGGGGTGTCGGAACAAAAGGTGTGTAGGCAGCTGCCACTACATTTAACACACACATGTACAGGCAAGAGAACAGAGGATCTGGCATACTGACAAGCGTCCCAATCCTGACACCCATCCACCCTCTCAATTACATCCAAAGACTCTGATGGATTGAAGGCAGTTGCTAAAGGCATATTAGGGCAAAGGGTGAGGGTGAGGGTGGGTGTCTCTGAGAGGAGGGCTGGGGGTCTGAGCGCTCTGCATTAAGCTCATTGCTGAACCGGTCTCCACTGTCTGCCAGGCATAGGTCATGGGACGAGCTATGCTGTAGTCCGCTTGGATTTTATTTGTTGCTTGACTGGGTCACAGGAAAGGAACCGTGAGGATCGAATCGGAGGCTTTTTGTTCATCGTTACTTGTAAGGGGTAAGAAGGAGCTTAATTTGATACCAGTAACGCTATTTTAAGATAGTGTAACTTCAAGTTTCTTTTTATGTAGTTTCATACTGGAATTCTTTGGTTTTCGTAAAAATAACTGAATGTGACAAAAATAGAGCAGTAACATCCTAAAATAGTTTAGTAGTTTGTTTTTTAGATTTGTATATTCCGTAAACGTCACTAAGAGATCGGGTTGACATGAACAATGTGTTGCCTTCAGGGTATTTCCGAGCGTTGAAGAGTGGTGTGGTGTGACAGGACCATGTGCTGTAATGCATGACAGCTTCACTCTACACGCAGAGCAGTTCACATCTCTGTCTGCCTCTCTCAGTCTCTTTCTTTTGCTTTTTGTGCACCTTTGTCAGAATACTACTTTTCAGTGTGTTGGAAAAATTCAGTTGCATTTTCTTTTCTTTTCTTATACTGTCTAATGATTTTACCAGCAGTTTCAGTCTTAGTTCAATATGAAAAACGTACATTGCCTTTCAGAAGTTTTGGGTTTTTTAAAGAAATTAATCATTTTATTCAGCAAGGACATATTAAATTAATTAAAAGTGACAGTAAAGACATTTTATAATGTTATAAAAGATTTCTATTTTATTTAAATACTGTTCTTTTGAACTTTCTACTCTGTCAAAGAATCCTAAAAAAAGCGTCACAGTTTAATTAGCTCAACTGTTTTCAGCATTGATAATAATAAGATGTTTCTTGATCACCAAATCAGCATATCTGAATGATCTCTGAAGGATCATGTGATACTGAAGACTGGATTAATGATGCTGAACATTTGCCATCACAGAAATAAATTACATATGTATACAAGATATTACAAAATATGTCACATACAAAATATTCAACAAATACAAAAACAATTATTTTAAATTGTAAAAATATTTCGCGATATTACGGTTTAAAAAAAAATCCTTGGTGAGCCAAATTTAACCCCAAACTTTTGAATGGTAGTGCACATTGACTTATATTGGTTTCAGTTTAATAAAAATTGTGTCTTTAAATCCATAAAGTGAGTGTGTGTATATATTTCTTTTTTTTTCACTCAAAAAGTAACAGATTTACAATCCTGTTTGGATAATAATTGAACTTTTAAAACGGTAAGTCATTTTCTGGTGAGAACTGTGTATACATAGCAGAAAAAAAGATGTTCTTGTTGTTTACAGTGCTTTTCACTTGAGAAAAAGTATGTCAATATTAACAGGAAAGAAAGATCAGTATGTATGTTTATAGCTGCCAGTCTTGTGGCGTATCAGATTATTGTGTCTCATTATTCAGCATTACTTGCGCTTCTCTTTCACCCTTGAGCTTTTCTACAGAAACACGAATGACATATTTTTCCTTGTCTAGCTTGTCTTCTGATTGTGATTTTGATATATTACTGAACCGACAAGCTTATCTTTTGTTCGAACCAAAAAATATTTTGTTTTGTTGTGTAACTAACCGCTCATGACGTGGTCATGACGAACTGCTGGCAACACACCCTCCTTTCCAATTGTCACATTGATGTCACCGACGTTATGCTGCAAGGGAAGGTGTGTGTGTGTGTGTGTCTCCAAGACCTTTAGTGGCGGATCAGGTTCATGGTGTGTGAGAGGGAAAAAGATTTACCTGACCCTGGAACAGCATGTTAGCCTGCATATGTTGGTATTTGCAGCCTGATGCAGTTTTGTCACTTTGGCTTTGTCATGCAGCCATGTGGCAGTGCTGTAAACTGACAAGTTTGACCACATTGTCCACACTGATGCTTGAAACGATAAGCTGGTGTAAACAACAGCCTATAGTACTGTAGACAACACAACAGACAACTGTGTTTCATGTGTTCACAAGCGTTTTGTTTGTCAAATGAGTATAGAAGAAAAAACGAATTGAATCCTATGGCCTGACACCAGAAAAAAAAACACTTTTTTTAGGGTTTAAAGTGGTAACCTAGCATTGTAGTTTGCTTTCAGAGTTGACGAGACAGACAGCAATGGTGTGATTCACAAGCTGAAGACCACGGATCCATTACACCCCTCCCCATGAAATGCTGTCCTTGCAGTGCCGTACCCACCGCCCTCCCCCATCTCAGAGATTGGGTTACGCTTGTGGTTTGGCAGACGTTACACCACCTATCTCCCTGCTCCTGGAGGAAGTCCAGTGATGGCACTCGGCATCGAACACCGCCGTATCATCAGGATACGTTGTGTACTGGACAAACGGCTGTGTTGAAAAACAGAAATCATGCACTGCGGTCAGCAGCCGAGTAGCCATATTGGACAGGGTGAGTTCCTGCCGTGCGGGGAGGTTGAGTCAACAGGCTGGAAATATCCTGCAGTTGGTGCTGGCAGTACAACCCCAAGGTTGGAGTAAATCGCTGGAGGGTCTCACAGGGCTCCATTTTTGCCCCAGTTTAGCTGCTGCTAATGTTTTGAACAGCACTCAGCTCAAAAAAAAAACAAAAAAAACCATGAGCTTGAGGGTGTCTCCTCAAAACACCTTTTCTCCACCACAATTTCTTTGTGGCTCCATGTTGGACCAGCCAAGCTTGTTTTTTGTCTTCTTCATAAGTCATATAGCAGATAAGCTTGCTTTGATTTCCTTCTACTCTAGTATAGTTTGGAAATTGAGCTTAAAATCAACATGAAACCACATTTGTGACCTATTTTGCTTTGTAATGAGTTATTACCATTCTGTAGGGTTGGGTACCGTTCACATTTTAACCGGTATGGTACCGGTATCGGTACCTGTATTTCAGTGCTGGTACCCAATGGTACCTTTTTTCGGTACTTTACTCTGTGTAATTACAAAAACATTTATTTCAGGGAAAAAGATAAGTCCAAAAGTCTCAATTTCAACATTTTGAACAATAGGGCCCTACAAACTTTTTCTTTATTTCTTTTTCTTTTTTTCCCCCCAGAAATTCTTGTTTTAATTTTTCTGAAAATCAAATGAAGGCATTAAACATTTATTTTAAATCAAATGAAAATTAAACCCTTTTATTTTTTGGAAAACAAACTGAGGTTTACTGTCGAAATTAATACATGGAAGAAAAATTGTGAGAATATTCCTTTTAAAACATTTTTTAATAGGCTAATAATTATTTTTTTTTTTTTAATTTGATAGAAAATTGAATGTTTAAAGATGTACATTATACTGTACAAAAGTAATACAAGAGTAATATATTTCTGTTACATGTTAAATCGTACTTTTATTTTGACAGGTTGCCATGAAGTTTCTGTGTGTATACAGTATGATGATGCTAGTTTTCTCAAATGAAACTGTAAAATTCTCACGACTCCATCACAGTAGGTGGCGGTATGCACCTATGAAGTTGGTTCGCAACCCGCCATAAAACCAAAAGAAGAAGAAAAAATTCTCGCAAAGCGACTCTCACAGCAGCTCTGGAGATTACGTTTTTGTGTTCATGCTGTCATATAGTCAGACGCAGAGGCTGAAAATCACCGCGAGCTTCACGCGTGCTTCAGTATTTGTGTAGTAAACAAAACCGCGTTTCCGCCATTCATACATACAGAGGCAAGCGGAACATGCAGGATTCATATTTAAACCGTCTTTTTGCATTTTAATATTCACAGACACTAGTTCATATTGCGATTTGAATTAAGTGGCAGTGGCTACTTTTGATTTATTCGTCCAAAATTGACGAATTCCGTGGCATTCCGCGCTATAGAGTAAATTACGTTTTTATGAATGGACTCCACGATCCCGTCAGCGTTTTCACAGAAACCATATGGCCCTAGAAATGTAACCACACTTCAGAACATTTCGGCTTGCCCTGTGTGTTGTTTGAACGAGTTGCAGGGGTGACCTCACGTCACAGGGTCTCTCTTTCTCTCTCTGTAGCGTATGTGCCCAGATGCGTTCTCAGGTACCGAAATTTGGCACCAATTGATTTAACGTGAATCGGTACTCTGTGGTACCGACGAAATTCGGTCGGTCCCCTTAAAAGTACCGAGTTCGGTATCCAACCCTACCATTCTGGCTGATACTGATACGCTGATGATTGGTCACATGGTAAGCGTATACATGGCCTATATTAAAATGTTGCTATTTTATCTAAATAATTAAAAAAAAAAAAAACACTAAAATGAATTATAAATGCTACAAGTGTTCAAAAAATTGAAAAGAGAATTGCTAAAGGTTGCCTTTAACAGTGTTAATAGGGGAAATGAGCACTGACTAAAACCTATACATTAAAAAATCTTTAATAATGGCCGATAACTGATATGGTACCAAAATGTTGTCCATCGCTATCCATAATGTTGCTTATTTCTAAGCAAAAAGGGATATTCAACAAGACTTCAGCTTGATTTTATCCATTGGGAATTGCTTTGATGAAAAGCGGCCTCTAAATGACAGGTAGTTCAAAGGGATGTTAATTTTTGAAGACCATTTTTAAAATTTGTAATCAAACATGCAAACAAATTATGCACCGCAAGACCAGGAATAAGTATTAAGAAAAGTAAATTGTGTCCATTTTGATCTAGTACATATTGATCTACTTTGTCAGTGGATTGGAAACAGTTTTACACAGAGTAAATGTGTAAAATGTAGGGATGTAACGATTCACTCAACTCACGATTCGATTAGATTCACGATTTTGATTTCACGATTCAATTCGAGCTGAATTAAACAACTCTCTGTCCCAGTCGGTGATCTCCCTCTCTGAGCTGGGAAGGTGATGGATTTCTCAGCACAGCTTGGGACCCAGTCCAAGCCCAGTTCTGGCACGGTCCCTTATCTCCAAGCCCTAGGCCACTCTGCCTCTAGTTACAGGCAGGGATAACAAAACTGGACTCTCTCACACACACCCCGTGGAGGAGATATGCTTACACACGCACACGCGCTTGTGCAGAATACCATATGCCCACACATGGACGAGGGCAGCATGTGCTTATCCCAGCGGAGCTCTGGTACTTCAGAGTCCTTGCGAGAAGCACTGCAGCCCAACCGTGTGGGTTCGAGCTACTTGAAGATGGAGAATTACTCGATATAGTGAAAGGTCACAAACTTGTGACGGTGTTTTTTCACTTGTTTGCAAGCCTGTGTAAATGTTGTTTTGCTTGTGTTGCACCCTGAAGCTTGGTTCCGCAGGATTTCCTCAGTGGTATGAGCAAGCCGCAACTCAAAATTATAACACCTTCCCCAGTATGTGTGTGTGTGACAGCTGCATCATACAACGGCTCACCTTTTTGCTCTGAGAGCAGTGAGAAATGCCTTGTGCTGACACGTGTGTGTGTGTGTGTGTGTGTGTGTGTGTGTACTTGTGTGCTCATGTACGTATATGTGTGTTTATTTATTGTGCATAAGTTTTCATGAGCATAACTAATTTAAGATAAGGTTTTTGTTGCAGGGGGTTCCCCTAGTAGAGAAAACGGAAAGGAACCAGTGTTTTATCAGTAACCTTCTTTGTTTTTTCTTTATTGTTTAATTGTGGTGCTTGCTAAACCGTAAGGTTAGATATCTAAACAAGCCCCAGAGTTTCCTAACTTTGCCATGTAACCTGTCCCGTACCATTTGTTCTATAAACTTATATAATACCTAAAATCATGCAGCCTGTTGGAAGTGTGCTGTTATTTTTCTCAGCAATGAGACTTGCGATTTTCCCCTGCCACATTGACAGAGGAACTCTTGCAGTATCTGGACTCTTTTGACTTCAAGCACATTTTAGCAACCGCATAAAATTTGCTAAAAACCATACATTACACCCTAACACCCTGGCATTTGAGGTGCAAGTGTTGCATGGGCAAACACTACTCTTATTTTCCTGCTAAAATGTAATAATTAGTTTAGTCGGTCATACAATCACCATCAGTCTTTCTTTCTTCACAAAATTATATGCATATTTGATTTTTCAAACATAATGTTGTCAATATAATGAAATATTCTAATACTTTTATATTCAATTTATTTTTAATACTTTAGTTTTATACAATAATATAAAACTATATATATATTAATATTTAATTTATCCTAAATAAACTGCAAAAAAAAAAGATTTTCTTGTTGACTGTAATATCCTCTTGCAGCCCCCAGTTTGAATAACATTATCAAGTTTCAGCATTATCAAGCAGTACTTTATGAGTTCTCTGTGGTTAGAGAGTCTGACTGTGAGGAACCGCAGTCTGAGGACACTTTCCAGGTCCCTTGTGAAGCGACTGAGATCAGAGCTGGGAATTAGCCCCTCTCATCGCTTACAGGGTGAAAGGTCAAACTCTGACTCTCATTGCAGATAAAGAAGTCTTTCATGTATTGGCCCCACAGACCAAAACACACAAACGCACTCCGACTCACTTTGAACTCACATCTGTGCTGCTAACGGCCGGCTGAGGAAACCTTTCCTGTCAACACATCCTCTCCATTTCCGCTCAATATTTTATTGTGAAAGAAGTGATGAAGCTTGTGACAGGGATTGTTTTGTCATGCCCAGCAGCTTGGATTGTGTATAAGAGTATTGGAACTACTGCGTTCTGACCTTTTCTGTCACTCTAGATGTTAGAACAAACAAAAAGTGACGGTGAGTTTGTAGTCCTAGATGTCTTTCTCAGTTGTTTTGTTATGAAAGGAGAACACTGAAGTTAACAGAGTGAATGGCTTTTGTTTCTTAAGACACTTTTCACTGTCTTTAAGTCATTCATTTGTACGGGAGCTGGGTAGAGTTCCGATCGTATGCATATACAGAATTTTCAGGATCAACTTGAACTTTGACTTGAACTTTTGAACTTTTCGCTAGATTGTTTGCGACCACCAATCAAAACTGATGCCCATAACCACACAATTATGTGGCTTTTTTTTTTTTTTTTGGCAAAAATCTAGTTTTACTATTACAGATGTGTTTGTTGTTGTTTTGTTCAATTTTCTTAAAGGGATAGTTCACCCAAAAATGAAAATTAGCCCATGAATTAATCAACCTCAAGCCATCCTAGGCGTATATGACTTTCTTCTTTCAGATGAATCCAATCGGAGTTATATAAAAAATTGTCTTTGATCTTCCAAGCTGTTTAATGGCAGTCTCTTGGCTTATATCGAAATCCTCCGACATTCTCCTTTACAAATCCTCGTTTTGTACTTCTAATTCATGACCGTTGTTTTGTTTTGATCTCTCCCCTGCACTTCCGCGTTCGTCACTTCTGAGCGGCACATGCGCAACGCCGAAGTCCTACGTCATCCGCCCAGAGCTGCTTCCGTTTACAACAATGAGCGCAAGCTAGATTAAATTGATTATTACGTTTTAAATGATTATTTTTCTTACAAAAACACATCAGTTCGCTACAGAAGGCCTTTGTTCACCCCCCGGAGCCGTGTGAGGCACTTTTTTTTAATGGATGGATGCGCTTTATTTCACTTCTTTTGGACTGATGAACTGCAATACCGTTCGTGCATGGGACGGACATTAGCCTAGCCGAGCCGCGCGACAGAAAGATAGAGATGGCGGATAAAAAACAAAAGAGGAAAACGTCTGCTGAACGATAAGGCAAGAAGTCACCCTGCCTTTAATAGGCTGCTTTCTCCAAGAGGCCTAGAATTCATGTCAAGTCTCGACTTGAAGGAAAAACTTGGACTATTTGTTGCTTTTTATTGCAAGGAAAGTGGCAAGGAAGTAAGAACTTGTCATTCGAGTTGGTCAAACTCACACAAGGTTGTCTCTGAGCATGCTGTGCACTTTGACCTGAAAAGAGGAAATGAGGAAGTTTGCAGGCTTCCCTGATCAGGGAGTCAGTTTGTGTCAGCAGTCATGTGGGGATGTGTGAGCGTGAGTGTGTACAGTCTGGATGTGTATATATAGAATTCTGTTTTAAGCCCTTGGTTGTTTTTTAATCGAAGGCAGAGATAATAATAGCATGTTTTAAAATGATCCTGACCCATATGACAATTCTTTGGCTGCAGTAAATCCATTCATGCAGCCATTCATTCATACACACACACACACACAAACTTGTGCCATCTCGCTCCCAGGCATCTGTTCTCTCACTGTTTGTTTCAACATGGCTTTTTATTATTATAAAGGGAAAAATTCACTTAACCTTCAGATGCGGCTAAAATATCCATGTTGACTAAACAGCTAAAAGGGAGACTTGTTAGTGAGAGAAGACAGTGAGTGCTGCTGGATGACACACTCAAGCACAGAGACACTTCAGCAGGTGTTTCCCTGCAGGTGAAGATACTTTAGGTCTGTAAGCGACATCGGCATCAGCGGTTTGTGAACGAGAACACATAATCAGGCTCTGTCAGGCTGCGGAAAGGGGCTCTGCCCAGCCGTGTATGTGGATGTCATGCAATGCGTTGTTCAGGGGAAACCTAGCTATGGTTGAGGTGAGGTTTGTTTATTCTGTCCTGGCTGCTCTTTAAAAGCTTAAAGGGGGCATAACACACAAAGTTTCACCCAATCTCATGTTAATCTTGAGTACCTAATACCTATAGAGTAGTACTGCATCCTTCATATCTCCAAAAAGTCTTTAGTTTGATCATATTTATAAAAGAAAGATACAGCTTTACGATTCTCTCCGGAAAAAGCCGAGTAGTGTAAACAACTCTGAATGCATGAAACAGTATTGTACCCCCCCTTTAAGGGTTCCCATTATGGTCCTGAAACCTAGCAATATCAGGAAATTTCTAAAGTGTGATTTCCATGCTTGAAAAAGAAATTGCCAATATCTTAAAAAGTCATGGAAATTGTTATTGTAGTTTATGATTAGTTTTGAATTGTTTGATAAGCAAGAAATTACTAGTTGTGAGTCTAATCTTGATAAATGGATTTGTACAAATCCTGGAAAAATAATGGAAATTTACTGAGAAGAAAGTGTGGGAAGTTTGGAGGCTTGAAATTCCCCCTTCATTTGCTTAAATATAGGGGTGAGTGAGTAGGTGACACAATAATCACAGGCCACAGATTATTTGACAGGCTAACTGGTAAAGGCTTTGTGTTCGAAATTATTGAGAAAAATTATTAGGAATAATAATCTTTAATCAAGATTTGTTTCTGTCATAAAATTACAGAATTATGTAGCAGACAGAGCATGTCATTGAAATTCTGTTGTAGTTTGTTGGGCTGTTAAATTGGTACAGTTAATTATGTAAAATATTGTAAATATTGATGTGCACTACTGTTCACAATTTGGGGTCAGTAAGATATTTTAAATTTTTGAAAAATTTATATTTTTATTCAGCAAGGATACATTGAATTAATCAAAAGTGACCGTTAAGATATTTACAGTTAGTAAAGAAATCTATTTGAAATAAATGCTGTTCTTTTGAACTTTCTAGTCATTAAAAGAAAAATAAAATGTTTACACAAAAATATTGAGCAGTACAAGCGTTTTCAACATTGATAATAATAAACACTTTCCTTTTTGAACATCAAATCAGCATATTATAATGATTTCTGAAAGATCATGTGACTCAAGACTGGCGTAATGACTGATGAAAATTCAGTTTGGTCAGAAATAAAAATTACATTTGAAAATATATTAAATTGTTTTAAATTGTACAAATATCTCACAATTTTTACTGCAACGTCATTAATTAAAAATAAATGCAGCCTTGGTTAGCATACTAGACTTCTTTCAGAAACCTAAAAATAATCTTACCCACGCTAAACTGTTAAATGGTTGTGTATGTGATTCATTGCAATTAATTTGATGAGTTAACCAGCATATGTAATACAATTATTTAGTATATTTAGCAAATATCAAAAAGTTTTTACTGTAATATTGTAAGAAGCCCATTTGTCTGTTTTTCTGTCTCTTTTATAAATTACTTTGATGTTGATACATGTAATATGTAATTTATTTGTGATCCACCCCCAATTAAAAATGTTTCAATCGATTGACTACCCTAGTATTTTGCTGTTACACCAGTTTTGATTTTACGTTCTGGTCTCTCTTTTCTTTCACAGAATTCATCTCAAGACCATCTTCATCTTCATCACCAGATTTTTCCAGGGGGGTTTGGATATCAGAAAAGACACCTGTCGGATGACATGCACCCTGAGCAGACAATGATCTGAAGGCCCTACCAGGAGGCCACATACTTTCTTTCTTCCTTCCCTCCTTCCTTTTTTTTTATCAGTGGAGGAAGACGGGTGAGCCCAGCTGCCTCAGACAGGTGGCATACGGAGAGAGAGAGAGAGACTCTCTCACACACACACATCTTCATCCACAGAGGCGACTAGTCACTGTTTGTGCTCCTGTAACTGCCTCGAGAAAATTTTACCTCTGACCTCACCACACCCCCAACCTTGCCCCTACCCCTGCTCGGCCAATCACAGCAGCCATGGGGAGGAAAAAGATCCAGATTCAGCGAATCACAGACGAGCGTAACAGACAGGTGAGTGCAAAGCCTGACTGTCTGCAGTGGCAGTGTTTTTAGTTCAAGCTAAGGGACTTCTAAATGCGTAACTGAAAATAATTCATTTTGGCAGCTTTCTCTGAATAAAACACACCGAGTATACTTAGGAGAGCCTGAAAGATATTATTGGCATTTTAATAGAAATCTGTCTTATTAGTTCTGACTTTTGTGAGTTGCCTTAAGTTGCATCTGTGATTTAGACATCTTGTACAAGACAAACAGTGTGAGGCAAAATCAAATCTAACTCCTCCAATGCAAGGTTTCTGTTGTAAGTAATTTTTCCTATCCCGGTTTAATAAGGGAGAGCCTGAAAGATATTATTGGCATTTTAATAGAAATATTTCTTATTAGTTCTGACTTTTGTGAGTTGCCTTAAAGTTGCATCTGTGATTTAGACATCTTGTACAAGACAAACAGTGTGAGGCAAAATCAAATCTAACTCCTCCAATGCAAGGTTTCTGTTGTAAGTAATTTTTCCTATCCCGGTTTAATAAGCAGAGACAACTACAAGTTAACTACTCATAGGTTGTCTTCCCTTAGGGTGTAAACACCAGTGCTTTCAAAGCATTGCTGTTTGTTTGAGTGGTGAGGTTTTTCAGTTTCTGGCTCAACTGATGCAGCAGGATTTTGTTTAGTTTTCATTCATTTTTACATATAACAGTTACCTTTAGTTTCTTTGAGTTTTATTATTAGTTTTATTCAGAATATTGGTACCATATTGGTTATTGGCAGATTTTTTTAAAATTAATAATCAGTATATTTTACAGACTGTATTGGATACATAATTATAATGTAATTTTTTAGAAAATCAAATATCTGTTTTTATATAGTACGTTATGATGTTATGATACCTAAGTTCACTTGTAACATTTAAACCTAATTGATAATCTTTATTTTTTATTTATTTAGACAAAATAGAAATGTAATAGTGGCCAGTGATATTCGTTTTTAGCCATAACAAAACAATTATCATCTGCAAAACTTTTAATGTTGTGCATCACGAGTTTGTTTTAGTCTATGGATACAGAGTTTTACTTGTTTTAGTTGAAGTATTTTAGTATTTTAGGGCTGCCAAAGGTAATATGTTAATACCTAATGTAAATATAATATGTTTAACTGCATTAAATTTCTCAGGGCTATCTATTTTCATCCTGTGGCATTTCATGTTTTTGAATTGTAATTGAAATAAAATGCAATTTAGGGTTTTACAATTTACATTTACCATTTACAATTTAATGTTCACACTTGTAGTTCAGTTCTCTGGGTTCGTTTGGTCTGGACCAAAAAAAACACACGATACATTAGGTCCTGGTCTGCTTAGCGTTCACACTGGCATTTTTGACAGCGACCCTAAAGATACTGAACCTAAAGGCATAGTCATACGTTAACAACCTGATTGGTCGAGTTGAATGACGTATATTTCATGACGTAACTTACCAAACACCCCAATTAATAGGTGTGTTCGACGTAAAGCGGCGCTGTGCAGACCGACCGGTATATGACATCAAAGTACTCATTCACCTATCGGTCTGCGTGCTCAGCGCCACTTTAAGTCGAATACACCTAATGCGTGTACATATGATTTTATTTTTTACCACCGGCGAACTTAAGAATAGCTCATAAAAGGCACTTTACCTCCTCGTTGCTCCACGTTTGCCCTCTGCTCATTTTGTTTTGGATACACCGCTCGTTCCGCGTCATCACATAGCGATGCTTCTTGTCATTACATTCTGTTTTTGGTCCGTTTAGAAGTATTTGGTCTGAATTGCGTTCATATTTCATTCGAGCCATGCCAGAGTTCATTTGGAAGCGGAAGGAGACCCATAATTTTAGTGCTTGTTTGGTGCGTATCAGGGTTCGGTTGCAGCGTTCACACTTACTCAAATGAACCACACTAACAGGCCAATCATACTAGAGTTCATTTTAAGTGTGAAAGCACCCTTAATTTATCATAACCTAAAATTAGTATGTGGTATGAAATTCTTCATATAGAGTCATGAAAATTTAAGTTTAGTTTAGTTTCAGTTTTGCAAATATATGTATATATTAATTATTTTGATGTACTTTGCATTTTAGTTTTCGATAACTATACAAACACTGCAGTGTTTGAGTTTGTTTTAGATGAGTGTTCATTTTTGCTGTTTTGTTATATCCACCTAAGTGGTGTTCACCTAAGCTTCATTTCTGTTCTTTCTGCTCCCCATGCTCCCACAGGTAAGCCTGTCATATAAAACCCATTAAATCACAAACTTCATAACAGTATCCTGTTGAAAGCTTAAAGTAATTCATTGTGTTTAGTTTGAAGTTAGAAGTTCTACTCACTAGTGTGTAATCTTTCCCTCCATGTTGGTGAGAATGTGTGGGAAATGTTTTTCTGGTCACAGTTGTGCTGATAGGTGTAGTCACTATGACCGGAGCAGGTGTGCATACTCAACCTTAGCCTGCTTCACTGTGTCAGCGCTCAGGTGTGCCTGACTAATCATATTTTTAACAAAGTTACAAAAAAAAGTCTTGTAGTTTGTCTGACCCAGATTAGGCCTCATTTTGTACTAAATATCACTTTTAATTGAGATTTCTTCCGGAAAATGATTCTGCTTTGCACATCTTGTCCTTCCGACCTTCCTGTGGTGTAACAGGTATTTGGGCAATTAAAGAATTAAAGAGTGCGAGAAGAGGACATGAACTACAGTCTTTGCTGCAATAAAATGTGCCTTTTAATTACCAAACTCCAGCATCGAGGCAAATATATAGGAGAGGTGTAGAAGAACAGAGGTATCCAGAACTGACAGACGGCAGCAGGTGAGAGAGCGAGCTAGAGTCCGCGTGTGCGGTAAAGGTCAGGAGGTAAGCATTCGAGAGAGGAGCGGAAAGAAGTCAGGTCGCTGCCTCTCTACATTCTTCACAATGATAAAGTTGTGTTCTCCTGTTGCCATTGGTTACCTGCGGTTTCTATTTTCGATGGCAATTATGTTGCTGGTGTTTATCCTGGTGCTTGTGTGGAGAGAAGGAACATCAGCTCTCTGATTGTCGAGGTGGAGGAGATTCTTTCACCTAATGGAAAAGCGCTTTTATTTACAGAGATGAAATCACTGTCTGCTAACACTGTCGAGCTTTTAAGGTTAAGGAGTCCTGGGTTTGAGCAGAAAAACTTTCTGTCTAGAGGTGGCACTTTTGCTAGCAGAGGGCAAGAAAGCGGTAGAAAACTGGTCAGTTCTGAGAGAGAAAAATCAGCTCTTGGGTGGCTAATCCTGAGTCATCCTCTGTGAACTGCAAAAATTCCTATAGGAGTAATTCACGAAACACTTTAAAAATCCTGTCTTTATTTTTTCAGCCTCTTTTGGTTCCAGACCTTTGACTTTCTTGTCTTCTGTTGAGTTACAAAAGAAGATGTTTTGAAGAATGTTGGTTCATTTTCACCTTGCTATCACAATGAATAGGGACTGGAGCATTCAAGCTTTGAAAACAACACAAAAGCACCATGTAAATGTCATACATACAAGTAGTCCAAAGTTATCTAACATTCATAAAATAAGACAACTTTACCTAAGAAGCTAAATTGCATTAGATATTGTTCTCAGTTTTCATCTCTTCACTCATCCCTGCCTAACCCAGTCTTTCTCTTTTTTATATTTAATGACATTTAATGTTAAACGTCATTTTTAACGGCATGTTTAACAGCCAAATTTGCATTTATGTCTTCCCAGACAGTGAAATGTTAATAATTAAGTGAACTCTAAACAAGTCTGAATTGTGGATATGGTTTATCTGACTTGTTGATTTGTTCATGAAGTGTATTCTCAGCTAGGGCACATCAAGATTGTCAGTGAATAATGTCTTAAATTTCAGTATATCCCTTTGAATATCTTATGTCTATCAAATTAGTTTAGAAGACCATGTTTATGATACCATAATGGTGCTGTTGCATCCTTTTTAAATCTCCAATTAGAATCTTGAAGCTCCAATCCTCATACGTGGTAATTTTATTTAAATTAAAAATGAAAATAGATTCTTCAAAATATCTTCTTTTGAGTTTCACAGAGGAAAGAACGTAATACAGGTTTGGAACAACATGACTATGTGTAATCGGTTGCTTTAGGTGAACTATAAGTTTAGTATCTTTTTTGTTTAACTGTAAACACAGATATAGTTTTCAGTTCTCACCCTTCTCAATCTTCATATTTTTCTCCCCGTCTAACCTAATTTTTCTGTCTCTATCCACAGGTGACCTTCACCAAACGGAAGTTTGGTCTGATGAAGAAAGCTTATGAGCTCAGTGTGTTGTGTGACTGCGAGATTGCCCTCATTATTTTCAATCACTCAAACAAGCTCTTCCAGTATGCCAGCACTGACATGGACAAAGTGCTCCTCAAATACACAGAGTACAATGAGCCGCACGAAAGCAGGACCAACGCAGACATCATCGAGGTAACACAGACATACAAGCCCACCATGAATCCTCCCAATTTCAGGTGTCAGGAAATTGTTTTGTTTGTTTGTTGGTCTCATTTGTCCTTTATTTGTTTGCTCCTTCTCTTCATTCCTTCCTTCCTGTCTTTGGTGAAACGTGTTAATTTGGTTGCAGTAGTTCAGTCAATAGCCCTATTTGGTCGGGACTAGTTTTCCATGAGGAGGCCAGGCAAATTTGTGTGTTTTTCCTCACAGAAACCTTGTTAAAATCACAGAACAAATTACCTACTGTTTTCCGGCTAACACACAAGTCCTCTGAGAAAGATCCCGTCCAAATAGGAATGCCTGTAATTGCGATTACTTTTTTTCATGAAGTTTCTACTCGTTTATTTTGACCTTTATCGAATACTGTAACCAAAGCTAAATTTGTCACTTCATTACGTAGTGAACCTTCATTATGGATTAAGACCCTGATAATACCATGCTAATTTGATTTAATTTACATGGTACTTCTAAGAATATTATAGTATTACCTTGTTACCATGTCCAGAATATCTTGGTTATACATAGTGTCATAGTGACAATGTAAATCCACAACATTGCAATTTCTTCAAGAAATGGCAAGGCTTTTGCATAGCTAAACATTCACCCATAGGGAGGCCGGGCGCATGTGTGAGAGAAAGAGT
>NW_015540949.1:577118-578619 GCF_001515605.1 Sinocyclocheilus anshuiensis
TGTGTGTGTGAACGTCAAGAGAGCATGAAGGGTGATTCAGAGGCTCGTGGATCTCTCTATACACTGCTGGCTGACTGCCTGGACGATGGTGGGACAGGAGAGCTAGGGACAGCTGCACCCTCTACCACCTCCTGCCTTTGGCCAAAGAGGAAGAAGTGGCTTACACACAAACACACACACGGTGCCCATCCGGTGTCCGTCCCGTCCAACACAAGATGGCGACTGCGTGTGTGTGGCATGTTGTTCTGGGGCACGTAACGTTAACATGGAAAGAACAGCAGCAGCGGAAGAGTGTCTCAGATAGTATAGCTGAAATGCCACTTGAATTAAAAGGATAGTTCACTCAGAAATGAAAATTCTGTCATTTACTCTCTCTTATGGTGTTTTGAGCCTGTATATTGCTGTTTTTACATCCTTATGCACCTTAATGTTTCCTATAATGTGTAGTTCAGTACAATTTATGAATTGGACCAAGCAATTTGAATTGCAATTTATGAATTGGGTTCTTGATTTAGCTTACTGGAAAGGAAGATTATCAGTGAATAACAACTTAAATTTAGGTCTTTTACTGACACAAAACTATCACATAACCTCAGCGGAAGAGTTAAAGAGTGTCTCAGATATTATAGTTGGAATGCTGCTCGAATTAAAAAGACGGTTCACCCACAAATGAAAAGTTCTGTCTTTATTTACTCACCCTCATAGTATTCGAACTCATGTTTTTTTTCCTGCCTTGGTGGACCTTCATGCAGCTGTTTTCCATAATGAATCATGCAGTGCAACTTGTGAACAGGATCAAGTGTTTAAAGGGGTCCTATTATGCTTTTTAACTTTTTAAATTTTAGTCAGTGTGTAGTGTGTATGTTTGGGCATAAAAAAGATCTAGAAAGTTACAAATCTCAAAGTCCACTCCAAAGGGAGATATTTCGTTTTTTTTTAATCCCTTTTCAAGAACTACAACGAACGGCTCGTTTGGACTACAGCGTTTATTTTCTGGGCTTTGTGATATCACAAAGCGGCTCATTGGAATATCATTACAAATAATTCCCGCCTACAGAAATTCGAATGGTTGGGGGGTGGGGAGGGGCGAGGTTGTGGTTAGAACGCTTGGTTGAGTGAGTGCATCAGACGAGACGACAAAGAAGTGCTGCTGCAGAGTTAGTGCATCAGAGAAAACCAAGAAGAAGAGCTGCTGTGCTGTAGCATCAAATGTTTGGCATGTCTAGAACAGCGGTTCTCAATTCCAGTCCTCGCGTACCCCCGCTCTGCACATTCTGTATGTTTCTCTTATTGCTTCATACGTTTGTTATATTTGACTGTAAGCGCCCTGCGAAGTGGACATTACCGGATATTCCTCCATGATTCCAGTTTGAAGGGAGCGTATATGTTACATACAAAGGGCATTTAAGTGTGCGAGAAGTGAATTTAAATTGTATTTATTTACAGAGGTATATTATGTCCCACTTCACGCTTCTCTAGTAAGTTTCGTTTGTGTGTGAAG
>NW_015540949.1:579165-581049 GCF_001515605.1 Sinocyclocheilus anshuiensis
GACAGCTAACCAATCACAACACATTTTGTTTTTCGGAAGGCGGACCTTCATCAAAGCCGGAACTAATCGAGCCGTTTGTGCCAGGCTGGGGAGAAAGGTATTTTAATAATGTAAATTATGTGAAAAATAATGCGTTTTTCGAACCACCCAAAACAAAATCAAGACTTTGTAAAAGAGCATAATAGGACCCCTTTAATTGAAATAAACCAGTTCAAAAGAATCATTTGCATGCAGATTTAACTGGTTTGGTTCTCATATTTTGGTTCTCGGGTTAACAGCTCACTGGAAAGGGAGATTATCAGTTAACAATAACTTAAATTTAGGTGTTTTACTGACACAAAACTATCATATAACCTCAGCGGAAGAGTTAAAGAGTCTCTCAAATAGTATAGTTGAAATGCTGCCCGAATTTAAAAGAGTTCACCCAAAAATAAAAAAATCTGTCATTATTTACTCACCCTTATAGTATTCCAAACTCGTATGTTTTTTTTTTCTTGTCTTGATGCACTTTAATGCAGGTGTTTTCCATAATGAATCATTCAGTGCAACTTGATCATGCATTTAATTGAAAAGAACCAGCTCAAAAGAATTTGTCTCCAAATTGGATAGAACTTGTACTCAAGTTCAACTCACTGGTTCAATGATTTGGTTGCTTTGGTTCTTGGGCTTACTAGAGGGAAAGATTATCAGTGAATAACAACTTAAATTTGGGTCTTTTACTATTTCAAAACTATCATGACTTAGGGCTGGACGATATGGCCAAAATTGTTATCACGATATATTTCTTAATTTCGGTCGATACAATATAATTCCGATATCGATATGAACACTATAAAAAAAAAGCCTCATAAAAACGGCTATCGCGATACATATTGATATTGAATTATTGTCCAGCCCTATCATGACTTAAGATCCGGGATGCAAGTCGTATGAACCAATTTTGTGGTGCTTTTTTGTCCAATTTGTCATTGCTATGAACTTGTTCACTGTGAACTATGAACAAATACTATACTATTGGAACTACAGGATAGATGGTAAATAATGACAGAATTGTAATTTTAGGGTAAACTGTTCCTTTAAGACATCAAATGTGTGTGTGTACAGAAAAAGCAGTGTTTATTTCAACATTAGGTGGTCATTCCGTACAGTTTCAAATGCAGTCATCAGAGGGTGAATACTTATGTAGAGTGTGTGATGTTGAGAAACTGATGACTCTTTTGCAGAAGCCCCCAGTGGTACAGGTGCATGTTTCCTGTTGGTTGCAGCTGCAGAAATCTCTTAAGAGAGTGAGTGTCTGTGTGTGTATGCGTGCATGCACTGTGGTGAGGGCGTTAGGCCGCTGTGGGCCACATCAGCTCAAGCCTGACTGGGCTGCTTTGTGTGTGTAAAGGCTGAAGGCTGTCTCATGTAATATTGAGAGGCAGAGTGACAGTAGAGGCAGACCTGGTGCAGAGTTCCCAGTGTTTGGCCTGGTGTTTTTGGGGGCAGTACCGTTCAGAAGACTCTTCCTGTGACTCATGTCCATGTCTTCTCTGCTTTACCTGGTTATTTGACTTTTAGAGACCAAAAAGAGACAGACAGGCAGGCAAAAAGAGACAATTAAATGAAGTAAGGGAGATTCACTGTTTATAAATGATGAAGTGGCTTACAATCAGAATCACCCAGAGAAAAACCCTCATTCACCCTACAGCTCACTGTACACACACACACATATATTCAGGCAGGCATGCTTTCACACTGATGCATGACTGAACAGACGCATATGTACGCACACTGCCTCTCCTCTTCTCTCTTGCTGCATATCTCTCTTTTTGCTCTCATCTCGCTCGCCTCGTGTTGCACGTGCCTAGTGTGTGTGTGTGTGTGTGTGTGTGTGTGTGTGTG
>NW_015540949.1:581186-594153 GCF_001515605.1 Sinocyclocheilus anshuiensis
TGTGTGTGTGTGTGTGTGTGTGATTGTATGGGGGCTGCCTGCTTCTTCTGCCACAGCCTGTTAATCTGCTTGACTGCAGATCCCAATCAGGAGAGAGACAGAGAGAGGGAGAAAGAGACAGAGAGCGGGAGGTGGAGAATGAAAGAGACAGAGAGATGAAGAGTGGGTGTTTAAGGATGAAGATCCTGTAGATATCAGTTGGGATTGAAGGGAGGTGGTAAGAAGAAAAACGCAAGGCTTTGCCCTTTTTCATAAGCAGCTCAGATGAAGAGGCCGTGGGGACATAAAAACAACATGAAATATATATATTTTTAAATTTCCTTTATAAATGGTTGGTGTGATTCATCTATTCTCAGCTTTCTAATGAAAAATATGATAATCTTTCATCAAAATGTAATAACTTTCTCTGCTTCTGAAACAATGTTTATTTTGCTGATATAACCAAGGTCATGTGGGTGGAGAAAATAATAGTATTAATATTTTCATAATCCATTTTTCACAATCCAATCAAATCCCGCTAGATGAGATCAAGTGCTGATTTACTGAATATTCTGTTTGGTCTTTGTATACACTTAAAGGGACAGTTTACGCAGAAATTAAAAATCTGTCATCATTTACTCTCCCTTTTGTTGTTTTGAACCTATATGACATTTTTTGCAACACAAAAATAGATTTTGAAGATTCTTCATGTCATTGCTTTTCAAAACACTGACAGTCAATAGTGATCATGTGCATCAACCTCAAATAAAGCACTATTAAAGTAGTCCATACAACTACTTGTAAGTTTTATGAATACAGAATAGAGGATAACATTTAGAAGAAGGCAACGGTTTTTAGTGAATACAGAATTTATTTCATTGTCACATCATTGCACATTTTTTCTTTGTTTCATCATTGTCACATCACATATTTTGCCCTTATTGTAGCTTGACAGACAAGGTCCAGACTGTCTTTTGAAAAGAGCTGTGTGTCCCTGAAAATATACAAGCATACAGATCTGAAATGACATGAGAGTAAATAATGACAGTTTTCATTTTTAGTTAACTTTTTCCTTCATACTGGTGCAAAATTAGTTTAATGTTGTTGTTAAACAATTCATTTATTATATTTCTACTGCTGTTTAGGAGAGCACTTATATAGAAAACAGGGCTGACAATCGATAAAAACTGTATTAAATTACATATTATACAATACTAATCAATTTAGTAATAGCATATATCTATATTTCCTAAGAAAAGCTTCAAATTAAAGGGGTCATATGATGTTGCTAAAAAGAACATTATTTTGTGTATTTGGTGTAATGAAATGTGTTTATGCGGTTTAAGGTTAAAAAAACACATTATTTTCCACATACTGTACATTATTGTTTCTCCTCTATGCCCCGCCTTTCTGAAACGCGTCGATTTTTACAAAGCTCATGACTGAACAGATGCATATTATGTACTCACATAGCCTCTCTTCTTCTCTCTTGCTACATCTCTCTCTTTGCTCTCATCTCCTCGCTCGCCTCGTGTTGCACGTGCCTAGTGTGTGTATGTGTGTGTGCGTGTGTGTGTGATTGTATGGGGGCTGCCTGCCTTTTCTGCCAGAGCTTGTTAATCTGCTTGACTGCAGATCCCAATCAGGAGAGAGACAGAGAGAGGGAGAAAGAGACAGAGAGATGAAGAGTGGGTGTTTAAGGATGAAGAGCCTGTAGATATCAGTTGGGATTGAAAGGAGGTGGTGAGAAGAGAAACACAGCCTTTTTCATAAGCAGCTCAGATGAAGAGGCCGTGGGGACTTAAAAACATCAAATATATATTTTTTAATTTTCTTAATAAATGGTTGGCGTGATTCATCTATCCTCAGCTTTCTAATGACAAATATGATAATCTTTCATCAAAATGTAACAACTTTCTCTGCTTCTGAAACAATGTTTATTTTGCTGACATAACCAAGGTCATGTGGGCGAAAAAAATAATAGTATTAATATTTTCATAATCCATTTTTCACAATCCAATCAAATCCCACTAGATAAAATCAAGTGCCGCCTTCCTGAATATTCTGTTTTTCTTGGAAATACATCAAACTGGGGACACTTAAAGGGACGGTTTACTCAAAAATGGAAAATCCGTCGTCATTTGTTTTAAACCTATATGACATTTTTTGCAACACAAATTTTTTTTTTATTTTTGTGTTCATGTCATCTCATTGCTTTTCAAAATACTGACAGTCAATAGTGATTGACCTCAAATAAAGCACTATTAAACTAGTCCATTCAGCTATTTGTCTTATTTTCTATGAAAAGATTCAAATTAAGATTCAAACAGGTCAGGCAGCATAACTTATTGGGTTATATAAGGCCTGATATACATGGCATCTCTGATGAATGTTGATTTCCATATTGAGCTGGAAAGTTAAGTGTTGAAAACATTGGCTAGTTTTGTCACAACAATGCCAATACCAGTGAAATTTCACAATTCTCAAGGTTAAGTTTGAGATCATAGCAAAAATGTATATGCTATTGAACAGTGCTTTATTTTTAAAAAGTTGCTATTATTATTATTATAAATATTAACAAATTAATATTTGACATTTGTCAATTAAGTTAAATTAAAAAGTTTTAATTAATTAAAATTTTAAAATGAAGTTTTATTCAAACAAACAGTAATAAAGAACAAATAAATAAAGTAAGCACAGTAAGTGGGCTTTTTTTCTTTTTATTATCAGCATTACTGTTTAATTATTATAAATGACATAATAGACAGTGGCAAAAACCTGCTGTGTTTACATTGATGCCATGTCAAGCTGGCATTTTGACCAGGAAGTGCATATTTATGAGTGTAACCACCTGTCATCAGACAGCTTTTAGGTACAAAATTGAATAGTCTATAGTAACAATGCTACAGAAGGAATTTAATTTAATTTGAGTATCTGCTTAACACCAAAGTTGGCACCACCAGCACTTTTGACATGCCTGAGAGCAGCAGTTCCTTTCAAGTGTGACCACTAGCATTAGATTGTCGTGATGAAATGACTGTGAACTCTTAACCTCTGTCTGTAAGAGATGAGAAATCTGTGTGTGCTGGACATTGGCTAAGCCCTCTTCGATATCGAGATGATGTACTTCAGCTTATTCTCTCAGATCCGCCTCCACAGTGGGCTGAGCCGTGGGCTATCAGCCCAGATCAGCTGCTAAAATGACTCCATTAGCCTCATGTATGAGTTATAGTCAGACTCGCCTGATAATGGCAGACACGCTGCCTTTAAAGGAGGAATTGAGATGGAAGGATGAAGAGGAGGAGGTGTGGAGGGTTCGGAGGGGCCGCTAATCTGTCAGATGGGTGTTTCTGGACGCTGTTGTCTGTGTAAGCCGGCAGGCTGTGGCGAAGCCGAGGCTTTAAGCATGTTCTCAAGGGATGGCCGGGGGGTTGCAGCCTTCTCTGCTTTACACACTGCAAATGGAAGGTGACATTACATTCTCCCTGCGTTAGACATCAGCACCCACTTGAGAAATGGAGTTATGTGTGTGTTTTAAGACCATAAACCACCATAGACCCCTCATTTTCAGATCAATGTCTTTTTCAATTGCAGATTCTTAAACTTTAACTTTGGCCCCTCTCAAATCTTTGCTAACATCCCACATAGAAAGTGGGAGTTTGAAAAGAGGATATGGGATGGAGAGAGGAGGGGAATAGAGGACAGAAATGAGTCAGCTCAGTAAGTCGTGGAAGAATGAGAGCATTACTGGATTAGAAAAGAGACTCAAAGATATAGTGTAAAAAACCATTCAGAAACATTAGAAGAAAGAAAGTGAAGGTCGAGGGGTAACAGATGAAATAATGTGAAGACAGGGAGGGGAAGCTAGAGAGAGAGACCGTACGGAGGGAGGGAAGGAAGGCGGTTGCAGGGGGAGGGGCGCTACTGAACGAGGTTAACCAGTCAGAGGCAGCGGAGCTCTGCAGGGGAATCTTCCCTTGGCAACCAAACACGCACCCGCCCCATAAAGGAGAGACAGCAGGCAGAGAAATACAGGGACAGGTGAACAGATGGAGCCGACTCGGAGACAAGCTGATCAGCTGACCTCACTGTGTGTGTGTGTGTGTGTGTGTGTGAGAGAGAGAGTGTTAATGTTAACGATTGAGCTAAATCAAATGCTTGCTTTGTATTTTTTTTCCATCATTCATCAAATCATCCTCTAAATCGCTAAATTGCTAATGCTCATACTTGGGGTTAGGGATTTCAACAGCCCCTATTTCTAAATATTTTATTTAATTTAATCGATTAAAAGTGGCAGTTTATGATGTTACAAAAGATTTCTGTTTCAAGTAAATGGTGTTATTTTTAAAGTATGGGGGGAAAAACTTGAGAACCAAATCAGCATTTTACAATGATTTCTGAAGAATCATGTGACGGTGAAGACTGGAGTAATATTAAAATAGAAAGCAATTAATTTAAATTGTAATAATTTTTGACAGTATTACTCTTTTATTGTATTTTATCATAAGAGACTTCTTTCAATAACATTAAATCTTACTGACCCCAAACTTTAGAATGAAAATATGAAAATAATGCATTTAAAGTGTTAATTGTGCAATTAGCATCGCTGATCTGGATTACATTGTTTTATGCTGTATTTTCTTTGCACACTTTTTATGTTACTATGACCTCTGTGAGAAGGAAGCAGGCAGAGTTGAAAACTGTTTTCCATTCAGCCTCAATACCCCCATCAAAGCTACTTAGAGAAAATCTTGTTTGGAAAATCTTCTCAAAAAAGACTCAAGCTGTTTTCAGGCTGAAACCGATAAACTGAGTTTCTCTCTTTTTCAGCCTCGTCTAACTTATTTCCAGCCCACGGTTGTCTATGGGCTGTGCAGAGTTTCATTGTTTTCCAAGTCATGGTGTAAAATCGAATTTAGCCGCTTCACTCCCTCATGAAACATTTTGCTGATGTACAGTGGTCTTGGTTTATGTGTCACACGTTACTCTGTAGGTTTAATAAATCAGTGCTGCTTCTCTCTGATTGACATTTGTGTTTCTAAATGTGAAATATGCTCCTCTCCTTTTCTTCTCCCATTCCAAATGCTTTAAGACATTGAGAAAGAAAGGCTTTAATGGTTGCAACAGTCCAGAGCCAGACGGGGACGATTCGATCGACCAAAGTCCCTTACAGGAGGACAAATACCGCAAGAGCGAGGAGCTGGACATCCTCTTCAAACGCTACGGAGTGAGTATTCCTCTTTACCCTGTCATTCTAACCTCCATCCTTCTCTTTCTTCCCCTCTGTCTCTCTCCTGTCCTCGGTCGGAAATAAACCAAGGCTCTGAACAAGAAAGAGCACCGGGATTCGGAGAGCCCAGACCCCGAGGAGCCGTTCTCCCTCACGCCTCGCACAGAGGAGAAGTACAAAAAGATAGACGAGGAGTTTGATAAAATGATGCAGAGCTATAGGCTTTCAGTGAGTACCCGTGTGAAGAGGCCTGCTTTTGGCCCGCCAACCAACTCACACAGCCTGCTGCCGGCCCGGCAATCGACTCACAGAGCACCTAGCAGCCATCTCTCACCTCATTCCCTTCCCACCACCCCTCAATCCCCTCTGAATGTGTGTGCTTGGGCAAGGAGAGGGCAGTCGGGGGCGAGAGGGCGAGTGTGGGCCGCATCCTTTTGATCCTCACAATCCACTTTTTCAAACGTGCCTGTGATTTATAGCAGTCTTGGAAAGGAAAACTTGAAATCGCATCATATGACCCCTTTAAGATTCAAACAGGTCAGGTGGCATAATTTATTGAGTTTAATAGGGACTGATCTGTGTGCAGATCTCTGATGAATGTTGATTGAATGTTTATATTGAGCTGAAAATTAAAGTGTTATTAATATTGGCTAGTTTTGTCACAATAATACCAATACCAGTGGAATTCCACAATTTTTAGTGTTCTTTATTTTAAAAAGTTAATAATATTATTACAATAAATATTACCAAATTAAATAAAAAAATGACGTAGCATTTCTATATTTGTCAGTTAAGTAAATTAAATTAAAAAGTTTTAATTAATAAAATTTAAAAATTTATAAAAAAATTAAGTAATTATTCAAACAGACAGTAATGAAGAACAAATAAACAAAGTAACCACATTAAGTAGTTTTCTCTTTTTATTATCAGCATTACAGTTTAATTATTATAAATAATAGACATAACAGACAGTGGCAGAAACCTGCCGTGTTTACATTGATGCCATGCCAAGCTGGCATTTTGACCAGGAAGTGCACATTTATGAGCATTCAGGGGTAACCACCTGTCACCAGACAGCTTTTAAGTACTAAATTGAGTGGTCTATAGTACCAATTCTACAGAAGGAACTGAATTTAATTTGAGTATCGACTTGACATCAAAGTCGACACCACCAGCACTTTTGACATGCCTGATAGCAACAGTTCTTTTCAGTTGTGACCACTGGCGTTAGATTGTCGAGATGAAATGACTGTGAACTTGTAACCTCTGTCTGTAAGAGATGAGAAATCTGTGTGTGCTGGACATCGGCTAAGCCCTCTTCGATATCGAGATGATGTACTTCAGCTTATTCTCTCAGATCCGCCTCCACAGTGGGCTCAGCCGTGGGCTATCAGCCTAGATCAGCTGCTAAAATGACTCCATTAGCCTCATGTATGAGTTATAGTCAGACTTGCCTGATAATGGCAGACACGCTGCCTTTAAAGGAGGAATTGAGATGGAGGGATGAAGAGGAGGAGGAGTGGAGGGTTCAGAGGGGCCGCTAATCTGTCAGATGGGTGTATCTGGACACTATCGTCTGTGTAAGCCGGCAGGCTGCGGCGAAGCCGAGGCTTTAAGTGCATTCTCAAGGGATGGCCGGGGGGGGTTGCAGCCTTCTCCGCTTTACACGCTGCAAATGGAAGGTGACATTACAGTCTGCCCTCGTTGGACATCAGCACACACTCGAGAGAGAGTTATTTGTTCGTTTTAAGACCATAAACCACCATAGACCCCTCGTTTTTAGATCAGTATGTCTTTTTCAATTGCAGATTCTTAAACTTTTATTTGGTTCCTCTCAAATGTTTGCTTCCATCCCACATAGGAAGTGGGAGTTTGAAAAGACGATATGGGATAGAGGGGAATAGAGGACAGAAATTAGTCAGCTCGCTAAGTCGTGGAAGAATGAGAGCATTACTGGATTAGAAAAGAGACACAAAGATACAGTGTAAAAAAAAAAAAAATATTTTTAAAGTATGGGGGGAAAAACTTGAGAACCAAATCAGCATTTTACAATGATTTCTGAAGAATCATGTGACGGTGAAGACTGGAGTAATATTAAAATAGAAAGCAATTAATTTAAATTGTAATAATTTTTGACAGTATTACTCTTTTATTGTATTTTATCATAAGAGACTTCTTTCAATAACATTAAATCTTACTGACCCCAAACTTTAGAATGAAAATATGAAAATAATGCATTTAAAGTGTTAATTGTGCAATTAGCATCGCTGATCTGGATTACATTGTTTTATGCTGTATTTTCTTTGCACACTTTTTATGTTACTATGACCTCTGTGAGAAGGAAGCAGGCAGAGTTGAAAACTGTTTTCCATTCAGCCTCGATACCCCCATCAAAGCTACTTAGAGAAAATCTTGTTTGGAAAATCTTCTCAAAAAAGACTCAAGCTGTTTTCAGGCTGAAACCGATAAACTGAGTTTCTCTCTTTTTCAGCCTCGTCTAACTTATTTCCAGCCCACGGTTGTCTATGGGCTGTGCAGAGTTTCATTGTTTTCCAAGTCATGGTGTAAAATCGAATTTAGCCGCTTCACTCCCTCATGAAACATTTTGCTGATGTACAGTGGTCTTGGTTTATGTGTCACACGTTACTCTGTAGGTTTAATAAATCAGTGCTGCTTCTCTCTGATTGACATTTGTGTTTCTAAATGTGAAATATGCTCCTCTCCTTTTCTTCTCCCATTCCAAATGCTTTAAGACATTGAGAAAGAAAGGCTTTAATGGTTGCAACAGTCCAGAGCCAGACGGGGACGATTCGATCGACCAAAGTCCCTTACAGGAGGACAAATACCGCAAGAGCGAGGAGCTGGACATCCTCTTCAAACGCTACGGAGTGAGTATTCCTCTTTACCCTGTCATTCTAACCTCCATCCTTCTCTTTCTTCCCCTCTGTCTCTCTCCTGTCCTCGGTCGGAAATAAACCAAGGCTCTGAACAAGAAAGAGCACCGGGATTCGGAGAGCCCAGACCCCGAGGAGCCGTTCTCCCTCACACCTCGCACAGAGGAGAAGTACAAAAAGATAGACGAGGAGTTTGATAAAATGATGCAGAGCTATAGGCTTTCAGTGAGTACCCGTGTGAAGAGGCCTGCTTTTGGCCCGCCAACCAACTCACACAGCCTGCTGCCGGCCCGGCAATCGACTCACAGAGCACCTAGCAGCCATCTCTCACCTCATTCCCTTCCCACCACCCCTCAATCCCCTCTGAATGTGTGTGCTTGGGCAAGGAGAGGGCAGTCGGGGGCGAGAGGGCGAGTGTGGGCCGCATCCTTTTGATCCTCACAATCCACTTTTTCAAACGTGCCTGTGATTTATAGCAGTCTTGATTCTGCGTGCTGTTGTTTCTTGTGTTCTGCGATGACTGATGCTTGTATCGCATTTGCCAGGAATAGACTTCTGACTCATCTGGGTCCCGATTCAGGCGTCGGTGAAGATAATTTTCATTAAGGCACTGTCAAGAATGCTTTATGCATGGGCCCTGCATGAGGAATCTCCTCTCAGGAGGTACAGAAACAAGAAAGTGCTGCTCGCTATCTCAACGTATCGTGGGCCCGAGTTTGATATGATTTACATGGTGAACGTGATTCAACAGGATGTGGGCAGCAAAGACTGATTAGTGTAGTAAATTGCGTTCTCTTTCCTCTGTAATGCTAATGGGACTGGAAATTAGACATTGCTCGGTAGCTGCATCCAAAAAGCATTTCATCACCTGATGAAGGGCCAGTCCAGCCCCCCCGCCCCACCCCCCCGTTCTCCGCTCAGTGCAGCGTTCACGGGCCGGAGCACAAAGAGAGTCATCCAGCACCTCTCTCTTTCTCTGCCACATAATCCCAGCATGAGTGCCCGAGGAAGCAAAGCTAAAACCTTAATCCCTCTCACTGGGGACACCCAGCAGCATGTGTACTACGAGCTCTACTTAACAGGCCGGAAAATGATCAGTTTGTAATGAGTTTTTAGATATTCACCACTAACTGTCTGACTTGGCTGTTGGTGGCAATTTCAGTGGATAAAGCTGGATTGTGAGGAAATTCGGAAATTGTTTTTAATTTTAACCTGAAGTAAAAAAGAAAAAAAATACAAGTAATATTTCTGTATTGTGCACCAAACAGGAATGCAGTATACATTAGTGCTAAATCAGTGATTATTATTTTTATAACTTTTTTTTAGATCAGTTGATATTGGATATACACTACCATTCGAAAGTTTGAGGTCAGCAGGATCATTTAAAAAGAAATTAATACTTTTATTTAGCAAGGATGCATTAAAAAATGAGTCAGGATCCATGAAAATATAATGCCACACTGTTTGCTGAAAATTCAGCTTTGTCATCACAGGAATAAATTAGATTTTAAAATATATTAAAATAGAAAGCAGTTATTTCAAATAATACTATTTCACAATAATACTGTTTTTCTGTATTTTTGATCAAATAAATCTAGCCCCGGTGAGCATTCTTTCAAAAACATTAAAAAAAAACAACTTTAAAATGGCAGTGTATATCAGTTGATATTAGATATTTAATTGACCCATTTCTGTCTTAATTTATATTCAGATTACATTTGCAATATCTAACACTCGCTTAAATGTAATCTTTAAAATTGAATAACACTTTCTAGCAGATCTCAAATACATTTGCCTTTCATATTTTCGTTCACAATGTTGCAAGTAGCAAGTGAAAACAGGCTGTTCAGAATCTGCTCAGCACTCCGCTTGGTTAATAAAATTTTATAATATTATATTATATAAAATTTGTGATCGCATTGTGTTGAATTACATTTAAATCTATTGAGTAAATTGACCTGAAAGATCATTCCTCATATGCACCGTGAGCTCCAATCCAAAGGAACTTCATGTGATTATGATTTGCCAACTTGTTTCCCAAACCAGTCAGTCTTTCTCACTTCACTGGTCACGCTCTTCCTCAACATCACAGTCTCCCTTTCAGTACCAAGTGTCGTTCTTATCACAGTTGTCTATCGCTTGTCTGTGTCTAGACTGATATAATCTTGAGTCTGTTGTATTTATCTTCAGTTGTTGAAGGCACTTCAGAAGTGTAAGATTGCACTTTCTGGCTGAGAAATTGGAGACTAGCAAACTAGATTTTTTCCGTCTTGGTGTATGTATTAAGCTGAGGTGTGTGTGGTGCTCCATATTTTAAACCAGCTGCTCGTCTCTCACTAATGACCCTTCCCTCTCCTCCGCCCTCCCCTCCCTTCACCCTGCCTGGCCTGCGTGCAGTGCTGGAACTTAGTTGCTGTTTCGTCTACAGGCACATATGCTACAAGGGTTACTCCCTCCAGAACCGTGACTTGGATATGATTAACCTGTAATATCCTTTTAAAACCGTTTTGGCTTCGGTATATTCTCATTAGAAGTAATTTATTCGAAAAAAAACAGTGGTTATAGAGGACATAAGCCCAAATTCTGATCAAAGGTCAATCAAAGGTCAAAACCCCACTGTCACTCTTACATTCTTAAAATTAAAGGTTCTTTATTGACATTATTTGACTTTATTGACTTTATTTTTCTGCTGAAGCTCAGACAGAGAGGCTAGAGGAGAACGGGAGAAGGACAGAGGAAGAGCCAGACTAACTCTATCAAACTGGGCCCCACTCAGAACACAGGAGGCCTAGTGCGGCCCACTTTCTAAATTTAGAGGCCCTGGTTTTGCTGAAGGATCATGGGAAAATGGGTCTCCATCAGAGCATCTGGACAGTTTGAGTCCACACTGATTGCCGAAGCTGGCTAATTGCGCTTCGCAAAGCGCGAGAACGAGGATCAGCTGACTCAGTTGTCACGCCCACATGCCCCTTGTTTGAAACACCTGAGCCTACTGTGTGCTGTGGGTTATTCCCTAGAGCCGTATTACCAGTTTAAGGACAACTGTTGCAGACTAAAATTGAGTATAATCCTGGGCTCCAAAACAAGTGTTAAAATAAAACTGTAAACACCGGATGATTCAGTGAAATCTAGATGCAAATGAAGTGAAGACTTCCTGTTCCTTTCATTTCCAGCCTGGATAATTTGCACTAAAACATCAACAGTTTTACAGAAGTCTTACAAAATTAACTCTGCACCTCGTAGCTTCACGTGCTCTGCTTTGGAGATGTTTGCACAAGTCACTGCATGCTGTTAAAAACTGGTGTGTGACCATGTCTGGATGTGTATGCAGGCAAGCGAGTTTAAGCCGCTAACCGTTTCCCTCTCTATCTGTGCTTCTCAGTCCACAGTGCCACTGCCCACTTTCTCCATGCCAGTCACAGTGCCGGTGTCCAGTCAGAGCCCTCTGCCATTCAGCAATCCCAGCAGCCTCGTCACCACTTCCTTCGTCACCTCCACTCTCACAGACCCGCGCCTGCTGTCACCACAGCAACCGCAGCTGCAGAGGAACACGGTGTCTCCAGGCCTGCCACAGAGACCTGCCAGCGCAGGTAAAATCCTGAGCAGATCAACGGTGCTGGATGCCAGTAAGCAAAGCAGGAAGGAGGAAATAGTAACTCATGTTGTGTACATGAGCTTATAATGTTGCCCTGTGGGTGTCAGATTACCCGGAGCAGCTGTTTCAGTGACATACCACTGATTTATGCATAAAAATGACTGTCATCTTCTCGTCATCGTTGCATAGTGTACTGATCTTTTTTATTATGATTATTTCTAGCTGATTTTACAAATTTGATATCAGCTAATATTGGATTTATAATTGTGCTGCTAATTTTCTCTATTTTTACATCATCTAAAGATCATTTAAGTTAATCTTTAAAAACTAATCATTGAATAACATGGTTAAATGTAATCTAAAAACACATATTTAATCATACTGTACATTATAAATTTGTGATGCCTAAATCCACTTGTAATGTTTAAAAACTGACTTTAGTGTTTTTTATTAGATAAAATAGTATAGAATTCTATTTGTTAACATTAGTAATCAGTTAATATGAACTAACACTGAAAAATACTTAATACTTAATTTAATAGTTTATTATTAAAATCAAAAATTGTATCTTTTAATATTATTTAATGGACCAATGGCAATGAACATCTTTAACATTAAAAAGATTTTTGAAATACTGTAATGTAACATGTTGATCATTGAGGGTTAATACATTAACCAATGTTAACTAATGGAGGCGTATTGTAAAATGTTAACACAGAATTTTAGTAAAGGCCATTTATCAGTTATCTGAACATGAAAATAATTATCACCTTTGTTTTAACTAAAATTTTAATGCATCCCTACGGCATGTAGTCTTTCTTCAGCTCATTCTGTTAAGTTTTCATTTCAGTAATTCAGGGTCAGCTGAGTTGAGAATTGTAAACAAGGTTCAATGGATCTCTTTGTGATTTGATCTCTCAAAGCTCCTTTGGAGGTGGTCAGGGACACATATTGCATTTGTTGTGTAAACGCTAATGTGTCCTGATGCATCCTTGAAAACTCGAAGGACTACCGACTCGCGTTGCATGAAATCTCTGCTAGGAAAAGCTTTGAACATAAACAAGTGCTTGATCGAATCATTTTAGAATGGAACAGAAGCTTTATTGGCACAAGGCAGGGATGGTGGATAATGTTGAAGGCACAGCTGTGCAACATACACAAGACAATGTTTAAAAGTGTACATGAGCAATTGTGTAATAGTCTGTGCAGTGTGTGTATATATATATATATATATATATATATTATATGTATATATAGAGGGGGTGGGAA